>NC_092012.1:25349477-25379477 GCF_042242105.1 Pempheris klunzingeri | reverse complement strand
CAGACGATTTTTCTGCTCCTCTCCACTCTAGCGATGACATCACCCACTCTAGCCCCGAACATTCCACCACACACACACTAATGTTAAATCTGAAAACGGAGCGAAAAACTTTTTTTTTTTGAACGGCGACCGTGGTGAAACGGTGAATGCTACGACCGGGGTTGAATGATGTACTGACAGAGGTCGAGATGATGAAGGTTTTACAGGTTGAATGGAGTTTCTGGCTGAACGTATGAGGGAGCTGTGAGGGCTTGAAGTTTGATGAAGAAATGCGGCTCTTGAAAATTTTTCCCATTCATTTTCTATGGCAAATTTGGCGCACGTTTTGCCGCGTTGCGCCAAAACGTGCTTTTCGATTACTTGGAAAAGTCATAGCAACTCGACCGCCACCGAGCCGCACGTTTTGGTGCGTTTTTTGTGTGTGTGGTGCGAAAGCTCTGGGAGGAGTAGCGAAATGAAATTTTGCTACGGAAGAAGAATAATAAGTCAAATAAGTATGGAGAATAATAATAGTGGGCCTTGCTTCGCAAGGCCCACTATTGTGCCCTATGCTTTGCATAGCTGGCACAATAGTGGGCCTTGCTTGCAAGCGGCCCCCTAACTAGAAACTGCAATTTCTGGAGAAATTGCGGTGTGTATGCTGTCTGTTGCCCTGCTCACGCCAAGCTGCCCTGCTCACGCCAAGCTGCCCTGCTCACGCCAAGCTGCCCTGCTCACGCCAAGCTGCCCTGCTGTCCTGCACCGCTGCCCTGCTCACGCCAAGCTGCCCTGCTCACGCCAAGCTGCCCTGCTCACGCCAAACTGCCCTGCTGTCCTGCACCGCTGCCCTGCTCACGCCAAGCTGCCCTGCTCACGCCAAGCTGCCCTGCTGTCCTGCACCGCTGCCCCGCTCACGCCAAACTGCCCTGCTGTCCTACCCCGCTGCCCTGCTCACGCCAAACTGCCCTGCTGTCCTGCCCCGCTGCCCTGCTCACGCCAAACTGCCCTGCTGTCCTGCCCCGCTGCCCTGCATGTTCATGTTTACACCACCTCATTAGTTTGCAGCACTCCCTGTGTTCTTACCTCATTTCATGGTGCGTACAAGTCAACTAGGAAATGTCACCACTCAAAGTCTGGACCTTTTAAACCAACTTACTTATCAATATTAAATTCAAATTCTCATCATTATGAGTGTGAGTGTGAGTGTGTGTGTCTGTCTGTCTGTCTGTCTGTCTGTGTCTGTGTCTTCAACATCAATTTGTACTGGTCTTCGACCAGCACAAATTGAAGTTGAAGGATGTGCGAGTGAGTGAGTAAGTGAGTAAGTGAGTAAGTGAGTGAGTGAGTGAGTGAGTGCGTGTGTGTGTGTGTGTGAGTGAGAGAGTGAGTGTGAGTGAGTGAGTGACAGTTCACCAATCGGCTGATATCCTCCAGACTGCACCAATTTACCATCTGTGGCATTTTATTTTGAAATTCGTTGTCTCTGTGGGTCAAAGGTCACAAATCAGCTGATTTCCTCCAGCGGTCCGGTTACCATGGTGACTAGCCAGCTGAACCACACACAGCTGTTTTCATGGAGATTTCAGCTGTGACAGGCCTCTAAAAGGCCTCTGAAAATGCAGCTTTTACATGGGAACCGTAAGTGTCAGAGCTTTGGCGTGTGGACCAGTGGACAGAGGAGGGTCTCCTGAACACGTACGTATAATTTGAGGTCTCTAACTTGTGAGATGAGAGCTCTGACGCAGGTTAGAAAAGTGGTTGCGTCTGCCTCCCTCCTCAGCTTTGTGCAGCCATTTAACATGGCACTTGATGCGGCAGTTGGTCTCACTCCCCGTCGCTTGGAGGCTCGTAGCGGGAGCTGCGTGCGTTTCTGTGGGTCCAAAGTCACACCATCGCGACCGGGCCGAGCAGGCCTACGTTTTGATGTATAAATCATGACTCTGAGTGACACGCTGTGGGCGTGGGAGCGAGTTGTTCCCGAAATTTTCAGACGATTTTTCTCTCCCTCTCCACTCTAGCGATGACATCACCCACTCTAGCCCCGAACATTCCACCACACACACACTAATGTTAAATCTGAAAACGGAGCGAAAAACTTTTTTTTTTTGAACGGCGACCGTGGTGAAACGGTGAATGCCACCATCGGGGTTGAATGGTGTACTGACAGAGGTCGAGATGATGAACGTTTTACAGGTTGAATGGAGTTTCTGGCTGAACGTATGAGGGAGCTGTGAGGGCTTGAAGTTTGATGACGAAATGTGACTTTTGAACATTTTTCCCATTCATTTTCTATGGGAGGTTTGGCGCACGTTTTGGCGCGCTGCGCCAAAACGTGCTTTCCGATTACTTGGAAAAGTCATTCCGAACCATTCCCGATTGAGGCGCACGTTTTCCTGTTTGAACGGTTGCCCTATCTTGAATGGCGTGGGGCTAGTAACGCGCCGAAAAACATGGGCTGAAGAATAATAATAACTAGAAACTGCAATTTCTGGAGAAATTGCGGTGTGTATGCTGTCTGTTGCCCTGCTCACGCCAAGCTGCCCTGCTCACGCCAAGCTGCCCTGCTGTCCTGCACCGCTGCCCTGCTCACGCCAAGCTGCCCTGCTGTCCTGCACCGCTGCCCTGCTCACGCCAAGCTGCCCTGCTCACGCCAAACTGCCCTGCTGTCCTGCACCGCTGCCCTGCTCACGCCAAGCTGCCCTGCTCACGCCAAGCTGCCCTGCTGTCCTGCACCGCTGCCCCGCTCACGCCAAACTGCCCTGCTGTCCTGCCCCGCTGCCCTGCTCACGCCAAACTGCCCTGCTGTCCTGCCCCGCTGCCCTTCTCACGCCAAACTGCCCTGCTGTCCTGCCCCGCTGCCCTGCATGTTCATGTTTACACCACCTCATTAGTTTGCAGCACTCCCTGTGTTCTTACCTCATTTCATGGTGCGTTCAAGTCAACTAGGAAATGTCACCACTCAAAGTCTGGACCTTTTAAACCAACTTACTTATCAATATTAAATTCAAATTCTCATCATTATGAGTGTGAGTGTGAGTGTGTGTGTGTGTGTGTGTGTGTCTGTCTGTCTGTCTGTCTGTGTCTTCAACATCAATTTGTGCTGGTCTTCGACCAGCACAAATTGAAGTTGAAGGATGTGCGAGTGAGTGAGTGAGTGAGTGAGTGAGTGAGTGAGTGAGTGAGTGAGTGAGTGAGTGAGTGAGTGCGTGCGTGTGTGTGTGTGAGTGAGAGAGTGAGTGTGAGTGAGTGAGTGACAGTTCACCAATCGGCTGATATCCTCCAGACTGCACCAATTTACCATCTGTGGCATTTTATTTTGAAATTCGTTGTCTCTGTGGGTCAAAGGTCACAAATCAGCTGATTTCCTCCAGCGGTCCGGTTACCATGGTGACTAGCCAGCTGGTCCACACACAGCTGTTTTCATGGAGATTTCAGCTGTGACAGGCCTCTAAAAGGCCTCTGAAAATGCAGCTTTTACATGGGAACCGTAAGTGTCAGAGCTTTGGCGTGTGGACCAGTGGAAAGAGGAGGGTCTCCTGAACACGTACGTGTAATTTGAGGTCTCTAACTTGTGAGATGAGAGCTCTGACGCAGGTTAGAAAAGTGGTTGCGTCTGCCTCCCTCCTCAGCTTTGTGCAGCCATTTAACATGGCACTTGATGCGGCAGTTGGTCTCACTCCCCGTCGCTTGGAGGCTCGTAGCGGGAGCTGCGTGCGTTTCTGTGGGTCCAAAGTCACACCATCGCGACCGGGCCGAGCAGGCCTACGTTTTGATGTATAAATCATGACTCTGAGTGACACGCTGTGGGCGTGGGAGCGAGTTGTTCCCGAAATTTTCAGACGATTTTTCTCTCCCTCTCCACTCTAGCGATGACATCACCCACTCTAGCCCCGAACATTCCACCACACACACACTAATGTTAAATCTGAAAACGGAGCGAAAAACTTTTTTTTTTTGAACGGCGACCGTGGTGAAACGGTGAATGCCACGACCGGGGTTGAATGGTGTACTGACAGAGGTCGAGATGATGAACGTTTTACAGGTTGAATGGAGTTTCTGGCTGAACGTATGAGGGAACTGTGAGGGCTTGAAATTTGATGACGAAATGTGACTTTTGAACATTTTTCCCATTCATTTTCTATGGGAGGTTTGGCGCACGTTTTGGCGCGCTGCGCCAAAACGTGCTTTCCGATTACTTGGAAAAGTCATTCCGAACCATTCCCGATTGAGGCGCACGTTTTCCTGTTTGAACGGTTGCCCTATCTTGAATGGCGTGGGGCTAGTAACGCGCCGAAAAACATGGGCTGAAGAATAATAATAATAATAATAATAATAATAATAATAATAAAGTACAACAACATATGTTGTGTATGCTTTCAGCATACACACCAATAATAATAATAATAATAATAATAAAGTACAACAACATATGTTGTGTATGCTTTCAGCATACACACCAATAACTAGAAACTGCAATTTCTGGAGAAATTGCGGTGTGTATGCTGTCTGTTGCCCTGCTCACGCCAAGCTGCCCTGCTGTCCTGCACCGCTGCCCTGCTCATGCCAAGCTGCCCTGCTGTCCTGCACCGCTGCCCTGCAGGTTCACGTTTACACCACCTCATTAGTTTGCAGCACTCCCTGTGTTCTTACCTCATTTCATGGTGCCTTCATGTCAGGTAGGAAATCCCACCACTCAAAGTCTGGACCTTTTAAACCAAGTTACTTCATCATCATTACCTATGAATCTATGTTTGTTCGATTCCTTCAAGGTAGACCACAGATGCAAGTTTGGAGTATATGTCATTTCAGTATAACAATTTTATTACCATTGAAGCAGTATAAACAAATATTAATAAATTACAACAGTGGATATGAAACAAATATCCATGTGTTGCACAAAAAAACAAAACTAAACAACAAAAATGAAAAGATGGATTCTTTCAGTCAGGTCTGATGACCTGATCTCAATGACATCATCAGCCTTAGACCCTCCAAGCATGTCAGGAAAAACTCCTCAAAACCTGTGTTAGGTAGAAAAAGGGAGAAACCTTTAGGTAGGCCAAGTCTTAGAGGGATCCCCTACCAGGACGGCTGAGCATGTCTTGCAGCAGTTCAGAGCTGTATGTTCTTGAAAAGAACCCGTCTCTGCTTCACCAGCGATGGGTCCTGTGCTATTTGCTGGATGATGAAGGGCTGCGATCAGGCAGCGGCTGTGTTGAGCTGAACTCTTCGTGGCACTGAGGACTCTCCCCAGCAGCTGTGAACATGATTCAGGATAGATGTCACAATAGGGTAAACACACACATATGGAGCTTTATCCATTAACCCTCCCCACAGTTCCCTGCAGTGTACTTACAGACTTGTAGCTGCAGCTGCACAGGAGTCCACATCCTCTGATCCTGGGCTCATGTCATCCTGGTCCTGTGATCCTGGTCATGGACCCATGTGATCCTGGTCCTGGTCCCATGCTGATGTATCTCTTCAGCATGGCACTGCTTTCGTGGCATTTGTCCAACTTCTTCTCTTCCTCATGAAACTTGGGGGAAACAGTTACAGTTGTGAGGAAGAGGACCAACATTTATGGCGTTCATCAAACGTACTAGCTTGAACAGGTAAAACTCACATAGTTACATGTGCAGGAAGGGTCCAGAGATTGAAAGGTTGCGTAGGTGACACAGATGGTCAAAATGAACTGGGTCATAATTACTTACTTGCAACATGCATAGCTGGTCACACCTCAGGCACAGGTCCAGGTAATTCAGAGACCAAGCAGCGGCCTCCTGCTGTGCTGTCTCTATGTTGTCCAGGCACGTGGATCTCTCAGGGCAGCCGTCGGGAACACAGTGAGGGTGATGCTGGACTGCTGATCCCCTCGTGGGCTGATGATGCTTTAAAGTTGTTGACCTGTAAAGTTGTAATTCACACACATGGAAAATAAATAACTCACAGAGTCGTAGTTTGTATCTTTTGGAAGTTAGATATTTTCTTTCCACTTACCACGTGCCTGGGTCAACCCCAAGGATCCATGTGGGATATGTTTGAGTGGTGTATGGATGTTTTTATCTTGTCATTAATTTAATTGTTCCTATGTTTTCAATCTTGTTAGATTTGACAATGACACTTCCATTTGAATATTTTCCATTCTATAAAACGTGACTCGCATGATTTGTTTCATATTTACTGTGCAGTCAACCATTTGACCACACTTTATACTCTGTATAATATTCAGGGGAGATCGTCCCTCCATCCCTCCCGCCCTCCCAGCATTTTAAGGCTGGTGCAGCCAGGCAGGTGTTACAGCCTGGCTGTAAAGGACGACCCCCCCATCTCATAATTCAACTATTATCCGTCATTTTAAGCAACGCTCTGTTGAGAATTCACACAATGTACTGTTTTCATAAATGCCATGATTTAGCAGTATTCACTTTGCTCAAAGTTCCCAAAATGCCACTTCTATTCACAATACATCACTGTTCAATATACAATACACAGGACTATGATAACTATAGTATGTCTGCAGCACACCAGAATCAAGACAACACTGCGGCCGAGAGATAAAAAATCAAATCTAACAGCGTGTTCTTGTCTGTAGTAGCGGCTGTAACCAGTTGCTGGTAACCTTTCGACTGAAACAGTTCAAGAATCGGCTTGTTAGCTCGAGACAACAGATCCTCATTAAAATCACCACAAACCAAGACGGGATGATGATCCATGATTTCCAGCGAGTCCAACAGGCTCTGTAGGTTTGACAGGAACGACTGCACACTGTAACCTGGAGGCTTGTAAACGACGGCAATCACTGCTTTTACTGGAGCTTCAAGCTTCACAACAGCAAACTCAATATCAGTAGCGTTCTGCACGTACTGCTTTTCTCTCGCTTGGATATGGTTTTTGACATAAATAGCAACACCGCCTCCACTTTTATTAGCCATATCACGGTACTTTGTATACGACACATTTCTATTACGTTTGAACATGCTGTAGCCATCCAACAGCAGACTTTCAGACACAAATGAACCAGTGAGATGGGTCTCTGTTAGACACAGGACATCTGCAAGACGTAGTTCATGGTGACTTTTCAGATCAGCAATATGACATGGAAGTCCCTCTGTGTTATGATGCACAACAGTTAGAACATCTGATCTGTTTAATGTCTGTGTGACATGAAGTAAAGGCATAACATGTTCCAACGATGCTACTCTCATCTCAGCAAGAGCTGCATTGATGTCTGAATTGGCATATATCTTGTCTTCATCCATATCAATGATATATAGTCCACTGAGAGAGGTTACTCTGCTGAGAGCCACATACGCCATACCATGTTCAAAAACACGTTTCAGCGACACCACTGCTGAGGAAGTCGTCATTCCTTGTACTTTATGTGTCGTACATGCAAAAGCCAGCCTTACTGGAAACTGTCGACGCACCACTCCCTTTTTTTTCAAATTTTCCTCGTCTCTGTCAATGTACACAATATTCTCAGCTGCATTACCATCTTTGTTCACATTATCAAGCTCGAGACCAAGTCTAACAACATGCTGATCATTTTCACCAGTAACTGTTCTTACAATCTTTGCAAAAGTTCCATTACACAGACCCGATTGCACATTAATATTTCTGGTAATCATCACACGAGCACCAATGGCAAGTTCGATTGAGTCAGGTAACTCTTTCTTTGTCCCTTGGAAAGGTACAGCTTGCCTCTCCATACGACCCGTTTTTATGTCCTTCTTATAGTCATCAGCATCTATCTTTATGATGTCAGAATGAAACAGGGCCAATGTTTCTGAGTTGTGTTTGTCCACTTGTTTGTTTGTTGCAAAAACATGCAGCACATCCTTTGGACACTGATCTGGCTCGGTGACAGCTTGTGAAAGCAAATCTCTGTCCTGCTCTGACAATGCTTCAGACTTTTCTTTCACACGGATTCTATTCAGCATCTCTGCAAAAGCCACGTCATCTTTTTGCCGCATAATCTCAGTCAGCGTTACCATCTGAAAATTATCACGCCACAGGTCAATCTGAGAGGGATCATAAACACAAAGAGGTTTAGATTGTCTCACAGGAGGGAGCTGATAGAAATCTCCAACAGCAAGAACAGACATTCCACCAAAAGGTCGTCGAATTCCTTTTATCTGCTTTAGTCTCGCGTCAACATAGGCAAAAAGAGGTTTTGAGATCATGGATACTTCATCAATGATCAGTATTTCAGCGTTACAAAGCTCAGCCCTGACTTCATCCAGTTTATTTCCAAGGCCACTGAATGGAGGTTTTAAACTCCTTGGCAGTTTCAGGAGACAATGCAACGTAGTGCCTGAAATGTTAAATGCTGCTGTGCCAGTGAATGCAGTCAACAGAACAGTGGGTTTCGAAATGTCTGCTTCATCTGCATGTCGTGGAAGTTTGCACAATATTTTTGATGCCTCAGCGTGGATACATTTAATAAGGTGAGACTTTCCTGTGCCAGCACCGCCGTTAACATACAAGAAAAACTGTTCTGCATTTAAGTTATTCAGACGTTTCACACACCAGTCTCGGATGTAGTAGAAAACAGACGCTTGCTTTTGGTTCAGGTTCTGATACATTTGACGCAACACTGTAGGATCAATGGAAGGGGCCTCTCTCGTGATAGCAATTTCTGAACGCATTTCTGATGGGTTATAGTCAGGTACATTCTCTGGAACGTCATCACCGGGGTCTCGTGCCTCTAATTCTTCAATGCACTCTAACCTTTGTATTTCATTCTCGGGAGCCAGATTGCACCATTCGTTTCTTAAGACGCCGCTTTGTTCAAACTCTACAATGGCATTATCAATGTCTTGACTGTGCTTTTCGTATTTCTCTCTGTTTTCTTTGACAATTTGCTGTACAGACTGAAGCTGATCTGAACCTGGTAGCTCAACAGCAGCACAGTCATGGAAAAATTTGTATGTAGGGAAGTTTCTACTTGTCAGCTGGGTCACTGAGCGATGAGGAAGGTACAGTTTCAGCAATGTGCCATGAAATTCCTCAGGATTCTTTTCTTGTGAGAAGCGCCGATATCTAATGATAGCAGGCTTACCACCAGTTCTGATCTGAACATGTCCCATGTTATTCAGCAGAGGAACAGCATTTTTACTTTGTGTCTGTTTCCCATACACAATTCTACACGTGGAAGCAAAATCTGCCAAGCACATTGCCTCAAACTCTGGTGTTTCTGGTCTAGAGTAGTACTTGTCAGGTAGCCCGCTCATCCACACATTGACAGAGTCATCTGTTTTGTTCTCTAGGAACGAGAGGGGGTAACTCATTTTAAGCGCATTGTCATCCGTCTGTACAAACACAACACTGCGAGTACACTGTTTCATGTGCAACCCACATGCACGAGCCACACACTCTTGAGCACTGACCTCTCTTTTCTTTGAGTAAGCCTGCATGATTTCTTTCATTTCGTCACTCTCATTTACATTTTCATGACGCGAATGTGCAATCACCGTTTTCAGATACTCGCTCAAACCATGTTCAGCTTTGCTGATGTAGCTGCAAATGTACGCAATACACGAGAAAGCATTCAGAATGAACTGTATGTCCATATTGCCATCCCAGGCGTCAAGGAGGTAGCGGTTATAGCCATTAACCCAACAGTCTTTAGGATCACGCTTAAGAACAATTTCCTCTGTTTTGGCTTTTGAACGCAGACATTGTTTGTACTGGTCAACAGTGAGGCCACACTGTGCCAGAATCTGGTCTAAACTCAAAGATACAATCTCAGGTTGATGAAGCAAACGGTGCAGTACTTTGAGTTTCTCATCCAATGCTGGTTCTTGATCTGGATCATCAAGTAGTCCAGGTCTCAAAACCATCGTGTATGGAACGGGTTGTTTGGGGAATCCAAAACGACAGTTAGCGCCGACATATTTCACACACGTCTTTGAGTGGTTTTTACTGTGTATCTGCACTTCTGATACTTTCCTATGCAGTTCTGGTTGTGTGTCTGGGTCTGGAAGCTCAGCTGTGATATATTTTGACACAAAATCAGAGACTTTCTTATCAGAGTCTTCGTCAAACACTGGTGCACCATCCACCCAAATTAGGCAGTGTATGTGCGGACTTCCTCTGTGCTGAAATTCCAAACGGTAAAAGTAGTCAACTACTTTGCCAATGGGTTGCGCAGGTGACAGAATCAAATCTCTGAACAGCGCCTCGACACGTTTGTCAAACATACGCATGGTCTTCACAGGATTGCTGCGTAGTATCTCACACTTTGCGGACCAATCAAGCTCATCAAAATTCACTTGCTCACCTTGTTGAGTCTTAATAGCTGTAATGACCTCTTTCCAACGCATTTCTGCAGCAGAAAATGTGCAAAAGAAAGTAGGAGTTCCCAGCTGTCTGATCATAGCAAACAGATCTTTTGTGGTTTTTTCCCAGTAGGCCGGGGTGCCTCTCAGTGGCATCATGAATCTGACAGCATCTTTGTTACGCACTAGTTTTTCAACCTCCAGTTTGTCTCTCAACATGGCATTGGTTATTTTACGACCGTCTCGAGTAAAGGGCTTGCCTTTCCGCAATTGTATCCTCATGCTGGAAGTGGCCAGATGTATCTCTGTTACAAACTGAGCAAAAAACAAGTAGTTTGAATCTCTGGCAAAACGGTCATCAATACAGCAAAGTCTGGTTTTGAAGTAACTGCATGGTGTTAGTTTCACAGGTCTGGTTTCATCAAGCGTGTTTTCACCAGTGGGAAACTGAACTGGGAACGCCATCGCTTCAAGTTTAGGTGTTCTGAAAAAGCTTACAGGCTTTTGTCCTTCAGCTGGAGCAACAGAGTAGATTCCCTCACTGAAACTCAGTATCTCCTCTGAAATGTCACTCGGCTGTAAACATGACTCGAGTACAACACCACCATTAGGTTCATCACCCTCAGCATTAGCATTCTGATCTGACTGCCGCTCAGCTCGGTTGTCAACATGCACTTGACTGTCAACATCTTGTTCAGCGTCTTCAGGTTGTCTTTCTGCCTCACAAAGTGCCTCACTCTCACACCTGTCTATCTCCATCAGATCGTCCACATTATAGTCACTGTCATTCATTTCATCCTCCTCATCACTCTCATCATCCTCCTCATCATTAAGTGTGGGATCACACAACTCTGGCTCATCTCTGATGGTGATGTCACTGTACTGGGGATGGATCTGTTTCAGTTTAAGCAGAGCTCTCACAAGTTTACACCATGTAACAGTTTGAAACAACTGATGGCCTTTATAGCACAGTCGTCTCTTTAGCTTCACTCTCATTACCTGTGATTCACTTCTCAGTCTGGGTAAAGCATTAACTGTTTCTTGTACCTCAGAGGGAACACACACCACGTTACCATGAATGGCTCTCTGCTGACCTTTAGGAAGCGGGATAATCTTAGCAAATGCTATACATTTAGCAACAAGATGCCTCTCCAATATGTTCAAATCACACAGTTCATCTGGAATGTCTGCAAGCTGTAAACGATTAGCCATGGCAAGAGAAGGCATGCAACCATATTTGAGGTGATTGTGACAACAGTGACAAATCCACTCGCTCCTTCTCTCATCTGGTGCTGTACATTGTTCTGAATTTTGACATTCATCTGTACAAACATGAACAAACCTTCCTGTGAGGCAGGCCTCAGACACACGTGCATCTTTAACGTACTTTGTTCTGTTACAGGATCGCACTTGATTTGAAAACAGTGCTCTGTGGCAAACTGTGCAGGCGTACGTCGGTCCGTTCTTTATCTGTAGTTGGAAAATGGCTATAGCTTCTCTGATCATACTGTCGTCCCACTGGTTTTGCTGTCTGTTTATCTGTCTGTACTTTCTCCTTAGTCTCAATGCACAACGCACAGTTCTAGTCATAACACTTCTGTTTCTCATGAGTTGTCTCATTGTTTCTTTTTGTTTGGATCTGAATGCAGGATCCTTTGCATAGCGGCTGGTGATGTACAATTTCTGGGCTTGTCTGAACCCAGCATTCAGGTGATAGCGAGTGTTTATATACGATCTCTGTCTCTGCTGAAAGCCACTGTCTCGACTGTAACGGTTCGTTATATACGATCTCTGTCTCTGCTGAAAGCCACTGTCTCGACCGTAACGGTTCGTTATATACGATCTCTGTCTCTGCTGAAAGCCACTGTCTCGACTGTAACGGTTCGTTATATACGATCTCTGTCTCTGCTGAAAGCCACTGTCTCGACTGTAACGGTTCGTTATATACGATCTCTGTCTCTGCTGAAAGCCACTGTCTCGACTGTAACGGTTCGTTATATATGATCTCTGTCTTTGCCTGAAGTTAGAGTCTTGTTGATAGCGACTCGTCATGTAGGACATCTTTCTCTTCCTGCACTCAACATTTTGCCTGTAACGTTCAATTTCATATGATTTTTTCTGTCTGTTACGAACTGCATCTTTAGCATATCTTTCCCGCTGTTTAAGATTTTTTTTTATTTTTCGAATTTCCTTTCGTCTGCTTTTCTCAGCATTTTTGCCACGTGTAGCTTCTTTCTGTTCCAGTGCCTTAGCTCTTCTTAGAAACTTTCGCTTTTGTTGTATGGTAAGTTTTGACAGGTCTGGCATATGATCATTGTTACACTCTGATGTCTCTGATGTAGGACATTCCACTGCAGTGCTAGTGTTACCAACAAATTCATTTCCATTCCGTGCAATATCAGCATAGGGAGCTGAGCATGATGGCAAAGACATCTCAATTTCAGCCTGTGTAACACTGGACGCAGTGTTGCGGTCTTGCTCAACATCAGCGTTTACATGGGACACATTATTATCCACAGAGACTTCATGCAGAGTGTTAAACAACACAGGCATTAGCTCGTATGGAGTGTTTGGGCTGGTACCTGCCATTCTGAAACATGTGACAATCTTTGCTATCAGATCATTCAAATGTGTGAACAGAAACATCACAGCTGTGCCAGTATCACCTGTACCATGGGGGGGTAAGCCATCAGGTTGCCTGGAGTGTGGGTCAAAAAATCCATACCTTCCTTGCTGGTCTCGGAAAACAGCGATGCAAAGAGAACTCATAATCAGCAAAGCATAGTTTACCTCTGATGACAGGCACTGAAGTCTGTTGGGAAGGTTCGGGTAATCTCCTGTTTCAGCTGTAAAAATACCAAACATGGACTCGCACTTTGTCATTAAGTGCTGCTCACTGTATCCAAACACAATGTCAGGAATTTCCTCTGTGTTCAAGTAATTATGAACC
Source organism: Pempheris klunzingeri (assembly GCF_042242105.1). Taxonomy (NCBI): domain Eukaryota; kingdom Metazoa; phylum Chordata; class Actinopteri; order Acropomatiformes; family Pempheridae; genus Pempheris; species Pempheris klunzingeri. Next base: position 25,366,268 of record NC_092012.1, on the reverse strand, counting down.
ATTCGTCCTTCAGCCTTCAACTGAGCCATAGTGAGTTGATACATTACATGGCCTCTGTCCAAAACAAGGTCAAGATCTGCTGCTTGGAGGTGCTGTCTCTCATGCAGGACTGCTAGAAACGATGCAGAGTTACAGGTGCACTGACTGTTGTTAGATTCAGCATATTTCTGATGCCTCTGACTGCGGGAGGCTAACACACATGTAACATTAGCCTGAGCTGGTTCAGGAACATTTATCTCAGTGTTACTGTGACGATGAGTACTCACAGTCGGTTCATGGTTCTGTTCGTGCTGTACAGAGGGTTCAGACTCACTAAACTTTTGCCAGCGTAGTTTTTGAGCTTGAGATCTCTTTCCTTTTCTGGGCATGATGATCGGTAGTTTCCAAGGTCAGCGTCAGTGGTCAAAGTTTCTGTAGGTTGTATGGATGCTGTGGCTGGGAGACCACACAGAGTTTTGGCAGAGTGCTGTGGCTTAGAGACCACACAGAGTTTAGGCAGAGTGCTGTGGCTTAGAGAGCAGGCAAAGGGAATGCGGTTTTGCAGAGTCTGCAGAAGCTGTCACACCACGCAAAGAGAATGTGGATTTTCAGAGTAATACTTCCAGGTAGGTATGGAGACCATTCATCTGCATTTCCAGGTAGGTATGGAGACCATTCATCTGCTTTTCCAGGTAGGTATGGAGACCATTCATCAAAAAGGGCTTTTTTCAAGATTGAAAATAGTGTGAAATAAAGGGAGGGAGAAAGAAGGCAGAGACAGCAGATGTAGCAGGACAGAGGATAGGATAGAGGGTTGGGGGAATTGGAAGACACAGGGCCGACGGGAAACAGGTCGTCTTCTTCTTCTCGGACTGTAGATCGCAGAGAAAACAACAATCATTCACTAAAATCATGATTGACAATTGCACTTGGATACCATTTAACTGCATGTTTAGCCAAGTGATTTAAAAATCTCAAAAGGTGAGGTGGCTTAAGTCTCCCACTATGATCAAACATCATGGATAGATGGCAACAATAGATGTAAGACAGCTAATCAGTTATCCACAGCCAAGAGAATCACTCCTCTTCAGGTCAGACTCTGTTTTACTCACCTTAGGACAGGCTCTTGGAGCGGTTTCTTGTCTACAGGACAAAAATACATTTCAAACCTCTCACTCTGAGCACATGTATTAGACAGCTAGCATTTATTGCTAAATCTCAGCTTTGGCAGGTGTCATTGTTTTAATACATGAGACAAAGAAAGGACATAAACTCAGTTCATATTTTAATTCAGCAGAGACATCAAACACACACAATATTTATTACTGATTTATTTATTCATATTTATTATTTGCACACACTCTCTTCGGCCCTCTCCCCTCGGGCAGGCGGCTGCGTCTGGAGCACCTGGAGGCAGACCAGCAGGCTCAGGAGCAGGTTATTTCCGGAAGCTGTTAGACTGCTGAACTCTGGTGGTGCTCTGTTGATCCCACACACACCCCTCACACACACCCTCACACACACCTACCTGCAGCAAATACTTCTATTTTATTTCATGTAGGACCTCTATTTTCTATATTTTATTTATTATTTCATATTTATCTTGGCTTAAAACAGGACCTGAGAACATCATTTCATACCTCCCCATGTGTAAATGTCTGTTGGTATGACAAATAAAGTTCCTTGAATCCTTACTAAATTCAGTGCTGGCTCTTTTGTCCCTGATGGCTGTTAACTGCTAGCGGCTAGCATCTGACAATGACTGTGCTTTCTAAAGCACAGCATTAGCTAACACAGCTAATGCTGTGCTGTAAAAAGCACAGTCATTGTCAGATGCTAGCCGTTAGCATGACGCTAGCGGTAGCGCCATGCTAACGGCCAGCATCTGATAATGACTGTAAAAAGCAGAGTCATTGTCAGATGCTAGCCGTTAGCATGACGCTAGCGCTAGCATTAGCTAACCGTCGACCGTTAGCTGTTAGCAGCTATCAGTTGTCAGAGTGACAAAGTTACAAATTACAAGAGTAGCTGTAAGTCCTGCTATGTGTGAACTCCATATCAGTTATCACATCAGTAATTAGCTAATTAACAGTCTAAACCACACAAAGTTCGTGTTTATTTGTTAAAAAATGACCACAGTCAGGAGACACGTCCACTTACCTCAGAGGATGAGAGGAGAAAGACCGGGAACTTCTACGGTCCGGCAACGGGCGGCTCTGGCGAGGGGCGTTCAGGGACAGTCGGACGTTCGAGTGTTGTCACGGAAATCTTAACTAAGTCTCACTAAATCTGATTCTTAAGGAAACATGACATATTTTCAGTGTCCACATGATTTGTATAGCCTCCAGTTTAGCTTATCGCAAAGAGTTTAGAGGCTGCAGGTGTACTTAGAAGGACATGTGTATGGCTATTGTCTAAATCCAATGTTTTGTTTGTGTGTGTGTGCATGCGTGATTGTAATTTCCTACTGCAAGTGAATTAATACACCAAACCGCCATTTTGTGCTGCTATAGGGTCACACTGGTCATTTAATGGAGGTCAACATTATTTATTTAACTATTATTTCTATTTGTAAGTGAGTGTGAGTGAGTGTCTGTGTGTGTGTGTGTGTGTGTGTGTGTGTGAGTGAGTGTGTGTGTTAGCGTGTGAGTGAGTGAGTATGTGTTAATGTGTGAGTGTGTGTCTGTGTCTGTGTGTGAGTGTCTCTGTGTGAGTGTGTCTGTCTATCTGTCTGTGAGCCTGTGTGTCTGTGTGTGTGTCTGTGTGTGTGTGTCTGTGTGTGTCTGTGTCTGTGTCTTCAACTTCAATTTGTGCTGGTCTTTGACCAGCACAAATTGAAGTTGAAGGATGTGCATGTGAGTGATTGTGAGTGTGTGTGTGAGTGAGTGAGTGAGTGTGTGTCTATGTGTCTGTGTCTATGTGTCTGTGTGTGAGTGTCTCTGTGTGAGTGTGTCTGTCTATCTGTCTGTGAGCCTGTGTGTCTGTGTGTGTGTCTGTGTGTGTGTGTGTCTGTGTCTGTGTCTGTCTATCTGTCTGTGAGCCTGTGTGTGTATGTGTCTGTGTGTGTGTGTGTGTGTGTGTGTGTGTCTGTGTGTGTGTCTGTGTCTTCAACTTCAATTTGTGAAATGAAGGATGTGCATGTGTGTGTGAGTGAGTGAGTGAGTGTGTGTCTATGTGTCTGTGTATGTGTGTCTGTCTGTGTCTGTGTGTGTGAGTGTCTCTGTGTGAGTGTGTCTGTCTATCTGTCTGTGAGCCTGTGTGTGTGTGTGTGTGTGTGTGTGTGTCTGTGTCTGTGTGTGTGTCTCTGTGTGTGTCTGTCTATCTGTCTGTGAGCCTGTGTGTGTATGTGTGTCTGTGTCTGTGTGTGTGTGTGTGTGTCTGTGTGTGTGTCTGTGTCTTCAACTTCAATTTGTGAAATGAAGGATGTGCATGTGAGTGTGTGAGTGAGTGAGTGAGTGTGTGGTGTGTGTGTTTGTGTATGTGTGTCTCTGTGTGAGTGTGTCTGTCTATCTGTCTGTGAGCCTGTGTGTGTGTGTGTGTGTGTGTGTCTGTGTCTGTGTGTGTGTCTCTGTGTGTGTCTGTCTATCTGTCTGTGAGCCTGTGTATGTGTGTGTGTGTGTCTGTCTGTGTGTGTGACTTCAAATTGAAGTTGAAGGATGTGCATGTGAGTGTGTGTCTATCTGTCTGTGAGTCTGTGTGTGTGTGTGTCTGTGAATCTGTCTGTGTGTGTGTCTGTTAATGTTCATTGATCTGTTCATTGATCTACTGCAAACAGCACATGTAACAAGAATTATAGTAACCATAGTACAATTATAACAAACATGTTTATTTTAACAACATTTTCAAGCAATAGTAACTAAACAACATAACGGATTATTTAAATTAACAGCTCTTAAGTGAAATATTAATGATTATAATAATAACTATTTAATAATATAAGTATTCAATAATTAACAAATACTGTAAATAACTACAATTATAACTAACTATTTAATAATATAGCTATTAAATAATTAACAAATACTGTAAATAACTACAATTATAACTAACTATTTAATAATATAACTATTCAATAATTAACAAATACTATAACAATACAATTATAACTTTAACTATTTAATAATATAGCTATTCAATAATTAACAAATACTGTAAAAAACAATACAATTATAACTTTAACTATCTATTAATATAACTATTCAATAATTAACAAATACTGTAAATAACAATACAATTATAACTTTAACTATTTATTAATGATATAATTACTCTATTACATTGACACTGGCCATGCCGGACGCAGCGTATTCAATGACGAGTTTTGCTGGTATGGCTGTCATAGGCTCAGGGTAGAGTGCATTCCATTTATCCATTGGGATGATATGCTGTTGGTCTTTTGTGTCGAGGACCTCCACATCTCCGTTCTCGACCTCCCTGATGCCCCTCACCTCCACCATGTTTTTTCCAGGAACAACCTGGAGGGAATAAGCATTTTAATTACTGCTGGAACAACTCCATTGGATTGCATGCTCCAGGAAGATCAAACTGTAGATGGATTTACTGACCTCGACTCGTGAAAATGCTGTTGAGTGCAGCGATAATCCATGTCTGGGTGATCTGCGTACACTGAGATGGGTCAGGCGAGCAGGCATCCCCATGTCCACCTTTTTGAGGTTCGCCTCCCTCCATAGCACCACCTCAATCTGTGCGTCATCCTAAAATAAAAAAGATAGTCATGAAGCAGGGTGCTTAATACTTCTCAAAACCGAAACCAAACAGACACAACATTTAATAATGATCCTGTACCTGGGTGATCACAATGGCCCTCCTGGGCACTTCTTTGCCATGTAGGCCAGCATGCCTCTCAAAGGTTCCCAACTAAATGTGACAGAAGCAGCACATCTTTAAAAACATGGCATCAATTTCACAACTTTCACTGACTTGGTTTTCATCCAATATAGTCTTACTAGTATATAAAGCCAAGGTAAGACATGAAATGAATCTGTGTCTCAGAGTATAGAAAATAGCATCAATGTGAAATGGGTGCATTTCATCACGTTTCTTTGTGCTAGTTTGACAGATTTTTTTGCAGTCATGAAATGGGATGAGAAGGTGCTGTGCCAGGACTTGGAGTGTGTGCGTGCGAGTGAGTGTGTGTGTCTATGTGTGTGTGTCTGTCTGTGAGTGTGTGAGAGTGTGTGTGTGTCTATGTGTGTGAGTGAGTGTGTGTGTGTGTCTATGTGTGTGAGTGAGTGAGTGTGTGTCTGTCTGTCTGTAAGTGTGTCTGTGTGTGAGTGTGTGTGTGCCAGGACTTGGATGTTGAAACTTACTGAGGTCACACAGCCCTCCACAGTCACCCACTGGTCCACTCTGTCATTTAAATCTTTAATTTGACAGGTGGGTGACGGTGGGTTGAAAATCCTCCTCGCTTCCTCCTCCAAAGCAGTGGGAACCGGGAAGCTGGCAGTTACATAAACCACCGTGTTGGGACTGGTCCTTATAGTGCCATTGTCGGTAATGGCATAGTTCTTGACGACATAACATCGCCCCTCCTCCAAGATTGGTGCTGTCTCTGGTGCAAGTACAGCTTTAAAAGCTGTACTCCCATCAGAGACAGCAGCATCTGTGTAGGTCCGTACATCTATTGCCTCGACAGTGTTATTTTTGAAGGACCACGTCCCAACACGGGTGGTCTCCACCAACGATATCACCTTGATGGTGAGAGATGGGTTTTTGCAATAAGGTGTTGCTCCATAGTGCCTCCTTGAACTTTTCTGGAACATTCTGAAAATACACAACCAAAAATAGTGTTTACACAAGTATGGTAACATTGATTTGATGTAGTAAACAAACCATTACATACTGAATTGTTACTAGTAGGCTGTGAAGTAAAGCAACCTGATAAGAGGTTTTAAGGCTACACACTCCAGTACAGTAAGGGGCGCAGCTTTTGGTTGGGCTGCTGTAGATACTTGGTAGTAAACTTTGTTAATTTTACAGACTCATGTTACTCTGAGTCACTCACTGAGGTGATCCGGTTCACTTGACTCGATGTTGCTGTTACTGTGCGTTCACCCATGGATCCACATACGTGTTACTACAATATGCTGCATTACTAGTCTATAACACTGTTACTGATAAAACAATAGTAATAATGATCACCAAGACAGTCACTCATCTTCAGGTCAGATTCTGTTTTACTCACGTCTTTACTTGGTCTTGGGGTTCTTTCTTGTCTAAAGGACCAAAACACAAGATTTCAGACTTGTCTTCTCTCTCTCTCTGAGCACATGCATTAGACAGTTAGCATTTATTGCTAAATCTCAGCTTTGGCAGGTGTCATTGTTTTAATACATGAGACAAAGAAAGGGCATAAACTCAGTTCATATTTTAATTCAGCACAGACATCAAAAACACACAATATTTATTACTGATTTATTTATTCATATTTATTATTTGCACACACTCTCTTCGGCCCTCTCCCCTCGGGCAGGCGGCTGCGTCTGGAGCACCTTGAGGCAGACCAGCAGGCTCAGGAGCAGGTTATTTCCGGAAGCTGTTCAGCTGGAGCTGAACTCTGGTGGTGCTCTGTCGATCCCACACACACCCCTCACACACACCCTCACACACACCTACCTGCAGCAAATACTTCTATTTTATTTCATGTAGGACCTCTATTTTCTATATTTTATTTATTATTTCATATTTATCTTGGCTTAAAACAGGACCTGAGAACATCATTTCATACCTCCCCATGTGTAAATGTCTGTTGGTATGACAAATAAAGTTCCTTGAATCCTTACTAAATTCAGTGCTGGCTCTTTTGTCCCTGATAGCTGTTAACTGCTAGCGGCTAGCATCTGACAATGACTGTGCTTTCTAAAGCACAGCATTAGCTAACACAGCTAATGCTGTGCTGTAAAAAGCACAGTCATTGTCAGATGCTAGCCGTTAGCATGACGCTAGCGGTAGCGCCATGCTAACGGCCAGCATCTGATAATGACTGTAAAAAGCAGAGTCATTGTCAGATGCTAGCCGTTAGCATGACGCTAGCGCTAGCATTAGCTAACCGTCGACCGTTAGCTGTTAGCAGCTATCAGTTGTCAGAGTGACAAAGTTACAAATTACAAGAGTAGCTGTAAGTCCTGCTATGTGTGAACTCCATATCAGTTATCACATCAGTAATTAGCTAATTAACAGTCTAAACCACACAAAGTTCGTGTTTATTTGTTAAAAAATGACCACAGTCAGGAGACACGTCCACTTACCTCAGAGGATGAGAGGAGAAAGACCGGGAACTTCTACGGGTCCGGCAACGGGCGGCTCTGGCGAGGGGCGTTCAGGGACAGTCGGACGTTCGAGTGTTGTCACGGAAATCTTAACTAAGTCTCACTAAATCTGATTCTTAAGGAAACATGACATATTTTCAGTGTCCACATGATTTGTATAGCCTCCAGTTTAGCTTATCGCAAAGAGTTTAGAGGCTGCAGGTGTACTTAGAAGGACATGTGTATGGCTATTGTCTAAATCCAATGTTTTGTTTGTGTGTGTGTGCATGCGTGAATGTAATTTCCTACTGCAAGTGAATTAATACACCAAACCGCCATTTTGTGCTGCTATAGGGTCACACTGGTCATTTAATGGAGGTCAACATTATTTATTTATTCTATTTGTAAGTGTGTGTGAGTGTGTGTGTGAGTGAGTGTCTGTGTGTGTGTGTGTGTGTGTGTGTGAGTGTGTGTGTGTTGCGCCCTTGAAAAGGGGAATAGCGAGGGGAGAAGGGTGATGAAGTACAGCACGCTGCTTGTCCGCTCACTCGATTGTATTTAGTTTACACTGGAAAACTCTACAGTTTTTAGCAAATACATAAAACAAAAACATATATAAACTAACTAGCATATGACTATAAACATGACCTAGTAACATGACTAGCAATACAATCAAATTTCAAACAGGGACCACGAGGTTGCTAACAGTTAGCTTATCCACCACGTTTCTGTAGACTCTTCAGAAGATTACAAAACACAAACTCCTGCACAAGCCAAGACACAGGAAATATGTCATAAACATGCCCCAGTTCAACACCGTTTTGTGTTTGGCACAAAATACCTTGAAAAGGGGAATAGCGAGGGGAGAAGGGTGATGAAGTACAGCACGCTGCTTGTCCGCTCACTCGATTGTATTTAGTGAGGGAAAAAGTCCGCGTTCGCCCCCTGCTGGAGCCCCAAGGCATTACCAACACATCAAGGCATATTGAATCAACATAACTATTTACCATGTACCACATACCCCCCCTCAAAACAGATGTTGTCCCCAACATCCTGACCTTTAGCCACTAGTGCAGGGGAATAAGCTATACAATATCACCAAAAAATGCATGAAACACATCAGGATCATAACATTTCAAACTCTTATTACACCATCTTGTCTTATCTATTGACAGACTGGAACTCTTTTCATACATTTTTCTTTGATGGGTGTATACCCAGTATTGTCCATGTTATCATCTAGCATAACTGCAGTCCATCATTGTCTCAAATGTGTGTGTGGACTGTGTATAGTCTCTAATTGCTCCTCCCGTCCAACAGTCTGTCAGAATATGAATTCTGCATTCACAGTCCATTGTGTTTCAACGTGATGTACGTACTCATCTTGGTGATGTGTGCTGTTCCATGTCTCTACCCCCTGCATACATAGTACTGGGGGATGTAGTGTGAATATGAGGGGTGTGCCCATGGCACCTCAAAGTTAATGTGATGTGGTGATGTTCTCATGTAGTGACAGGTTGGGTGGCCAAGTCTATCATATGTGAAAAACTTAGGCCATCTATGTGATCGTTTAGGCCGCTGTGGTTCATCCCCACAGAAATCGTTTGGAGCAGGTAGATGGGCAATGTTTTCCACAGGCTGGTCCTCAACATGTCCTCTGTCTCTGAGGGGTACTCTGCTGCACCCGTTGCTTCTTGCTCATCTTCCAACTCAGGTGTCATGTCTTTCCTTGCATCAGTGCAAACAGGGTTTTCAATGTCAAGTGGGCACTGTTCAGGTTGTTGCTGGAATGGCACTGGATAGTATTCATCATCGTCGTCGTCTTCCTCTGATTGCTCTGCTCCCTTGTTCTTTTCCACATTTCCTTTCCTTGGTCGTGGCTGTACTGGGATTTCCAGTGGCAGGGAATCGCATGGGAGAAGAAGGTTGCGATGCATGATCCTCAGTCCTTTTTTACCTTTCTCAGGTCTGAGCTCATAAACAGGAATATCTTTACTCACTTGACGCACAACTGTGTGGACAGTATCCTCCCAGTGATTTCTCAGTTTTCCGGGGCCTCCACGAGGCGTCATATTCCTGATTAAGACACGATCACCGGGCTGTAGTACTGAACTTTTCGCCCCACTGTCATAACGACGCTTACTTCTTATTGCACTTTTCTGGGCACTTTCCCTTGCAATCTCATGTGCTTCTTCCATGCCCTGCTTCCACTTTTCCATGTAGCTCTGCAAATTACTGTCACCCTGCTCTGGAGTCAGACTGAAAAGCACATCAACTGGTAATCGCGGAGAGCGTCCATACAGCAGATGGAAGGGTGAGAACCCAGTCACTTCGCTACGAGTACAGTTGTATGCGTACATCAGTTTATTTAGTGAGTCTTTCCAGCTGGTCTTTTGTCTGTCTGTGAGGGTCCTTAGCATCTGTAATAGTGTCCGGTTAAACCGCTCGACCTGTCCATTCCCTTGAGGGTGGTAGGGAGTGGTTCTCGATCCTGCAACTCCGCAATACTTCTGTAATTGTGTGAAGAGTTGGTTCTGAAATTCTCCACCCTGATCGTGGTGTATTCTTGTTGGGAATCCAAACCTCAGTGCATAGTCATTGAAGATTTTGTCCGCGGCTGTCCTGCCTGATTTGGAAGTTGTGGCATAAGCCTGTGCAAAACGTGTGAAATGATCAACGATCACCAGGATATACTCATAGCCACCCTTACATTTTTCAAGATGCAGGAAATCAACTGAGACAAGCTCGAATGGCTGAGTGGTAACAATATTTGTTAATGGTGCTCGTGTTTCGCGACATGGCTTCTTCTGTTTAAGACACACACATCTCATGACATAGTCCTCTATTTCCTTTTGCATGTAAGGCCAGTAAAACCGGTCCCGAATCAATGACAGGGTCCTATCGACACCTTGATGGCCCATCTCATCATGCAGTTCCTTTACTACTATATTTCTATGTCTCTCAGGCAGCACCAACTGTTTCCTGTTTGGTGTTTTCCTGTACAGGATTCCGTTCTCATCAAGCTCCATCTTGTCCCATTCTCTGAAGATGCATGCCGCCTGTGGACCAAGTTGTTTCAGTTGTTGGCTGGATGGTTTGTTTCCTGCCAGCTTGTGCTGGATCAGTGGTCCCACTGTCGGATCATTTCTTTGGTCATCCTTGATTTGTCCTGTTGTTAATGGGCTGATTGATGTGTCAGTAGTTGCAGATGTGGCTGAGACACCCATGGACCATAACACACTTGATTCATCCTGATTTTCCACCGCTTGCATAGCTGCGCCAATCACATTATATGGCATTTCCTCTGAGCACTCTCTCATGAATGTTTCTACATCCAAAGGCATCCTGGATAGGCTGTCTGCATCGACATTTTCCTTACCAGGGCGGTACTTGACTGTGAAATGGAAATCTGCCAGTTCTGCTACCCATCTGCATCCTGTTGCATTTAATTTGGCAGTGGAAAGTACATAGGTGAGTGGATTATTGTCGCTGTAGACAGTGAAGAATGGTGCATAGTATAAATAGTCCCTAAATTTTTCTGTAACTGCCCATTTGAGGGCCAGGAACTCTAGTTTGCCTGAGTGTAAATGATAATTCTTCTCTGCCACAGTAAGAGTACGGGAACCATAAGCGATCACACGGAGTTTTCCGTCCTGCTTTTGATATAATACCGCACCTAATCCCTGGTTAGAGGCATCTGTGTGGAGAATAAATGGCTGGGTGAATTCTGGGAAACCCAGGACTGGAGGTTGAGTTAGACAGTCTATCAGCTGTTCCAGGATTGACTGATGTTTTTCAGCCCATTCAATGTGTGTGCTGGACGGCACTCCTTTGCTGCATCTTTTTGTCTGCCACTTTTGTTTCTTTTTTGGTAATATCCCAGTTTCTGTAGGTGCCTTGAGCAGGTCATATAAGGGACTTGCGATGCGCAAGAAGTCTTTGATATACTGTCTGTAATAGCTCAACAGTCCCAAGATTGCTCTTAACTCACCAACATTACTTGGTGGCTTCTGTTTCAGAGCTGTCACTGCAGCAGTATCAGCAGGATCCATCCTACTCCCTTCAGCCGACACAATCCTTCCAAGGTATCGCACTTCCGTTTTGAACAGTTCACACTTTCTGGGTTTCAGTTTGATCCCATGTTCTTTCAGTCGCTGCAGCACTGTTCTGACATGGCTGACATGGTCCTCAAATGTCCTACTGAACACAAGAACGTCATCTAGATACGGCACACATATCTCATCCCTCAAGCCCTCTAAGCATTCCTCCATGCAGCGCTGGAATGCTGAAGGTGCATTCATGAGTCCAAATGGGATTCGCACCCACTCATATAGACCCCAGGGTGTCACAAAGGCTGTTAAATGCCTGCTGTCCTTGGCCATGAATCCCTGGTGGTAAGCCTTTCCCTGGTCTAGCAATGAAAAGAATGTGTGTCCTCCCAGATTGTCCATTATGTCCTGTACTCTGGGGATGGGGTGGCGATCGGGCTGTGTCTTTCTGTTGAGTTCCCTGTAGTCGATGCATAGGCGCAGACTACCATCTTTTTTTCTCACACAGACAACAGGGGAGGAGTAGGAAGATCTGGATTTTTCAACCCATCCCTGTGCTATCAAATCCTGTAAATAGTCCTTCATCTCTTTATACAGTGGCTTTGGCACAGAACGATACGTTTTTGACACTGGCTCGTTGTCTCTTAATGTAATGTCCATTTGCAAGTTTTCAACACAGCCGATGTCATCATCAGACCTGGAGAATGACCCTGACTCTTCTCTTAACATCTGACTGGCTATTTGTTTCTGCTGTTCATTAAGATGACTTAAGTCAACAGGAGGGTCCCATTGTTCGTGAGCAGTAGTGCTTTCCCTGGAGCTTTGGGCCTGGACATGATGAACAGATTTAGTAGGTGGACGATCTGTGTTGAATGTGTTTACTGGGTATACTGACTTCACTGACTGTACAGTTCCAATGACTGTCCTTCCTGGGAGTGTGATGTCGTGACTAGTGGAGTTTTGTACACTTACAATAATTCTTGGGACCAGTCCTGCCTTTACAGACACAAGGGTGTCGTAGAACTCCAGTCCTTCCGGCCACTGCGGGTTCTCATGGGGTTCGAAGATCAGCGTGTTGTCCTCTCTGAAGGGTGGAGCCTGTATTCGACACTCAATCTGAAGGGAGCTGCGTTTTGGTACACTAACCCTTGCATTCACCGTCCGCACGTTGTGCTCACACATCTGTCCAATACTCACAGCATTGATGAAGGTACTTGCTTTAGATTTCCTAAGATGAGGAAATGCAACTTTAACTGCATTCACAAGCCTGTCTTGGCCCCCATGCTTGACTGGATCTCCTAGGCTGTCCAGCACGATGCGTTCAATGACATTAAAGCCAATTATAGGACACTGTTGTTGGTTACCTTTTAGCACTAACATAGGGATCAGCATTTCATCATCACTGGCAGCAAGTTGAAAAGTCACTTCAAGCCAACCCACATATGGCATTTCTGTCCCATTGGCTGCCTCTATCAGTAAGGGATCAGAAGGGCCAATCAGCTCTTTCACATCTCTTAGCTGCACATCTGGTAAGTGGTTTTCCTTCCACACCTCATCTATGGCACAAACTTGTGACCCTGTGTCCCAAAGTGCCTGGGTTTTCTGTTTGTGTAGGAAACATCTGATAAGGCACTTCTTCCCAACTAACTCCCTTACTGTACACGTTTTCTCTGTTGTGTTCTTTTTCTTGGGCCTTGACTTTTCACGTGGCTGATTTTTTTGCTTCTTAACACCTGAACATGTGTATGACCTACAGTCTCTTTTGTGTATGGGCCAGTGACTTCCCTGGCATTCTTTAGAACAGTATAATGTAGTTTTGCAAACTGAGCAACATTTTAGTGTCTCGTCTCTCTCCTCTTTCCCACAGCTTGCACAAAACTGGGACTTATGTGTTTTCCTGGTTGCCCCGTGCCCAATGGGGGCAACCTCTCTTAGTTTAAAGGACTCCTGCCAGCTGCTCTAGTCAATTTCTCCATCTTACAACCTGCTCTGAAATGTTCTGTGCTGCCACACCTGAAGCAATGTTGACAATACTCTTCGCCAATTTGGATACAGGCAAAGCACCTGGGGCGGGGACGAGGTGCCGGATAATATCGCTGTGGTGCAAACCTTTGCTGGAACTGAGCCGTTTCCCTCAGCTGTCCAGGGCCAGATGGTAGCTGATATTTCTGCACTGCTGCTGGTTGTTGCAGGTAAAATGGCATGGCATTGGGGTCGGCCCTATAGGGGGAGGACTGCGGGGGTGGATACATTGGACAAGAAGCAGGCATCTCTTTTAATTCTGCATTTGGCGTAGGCGTGGCCCGGTGGATAGTTTCCCTGAGTTGAGAGACTTCAGCCCTCAGATCTTTCAGCATGCCCATGTCAGAGCGTATTTCTTTAATCTCCGACAAAAGATCACAGGACGGAGAAGGTGTGCTTCGCTGTGTGGTGTTCTTCCTGTCCACTGATGCCTCACTGGACTGAACAGTACTCACATTAGTCACTCGTGATGGAGCTGCATGTCTCTTTTTGTCCTGTCTCTCCTTTTCGTTGGTACATGCAGTATTCACTTTCTCCAGCAACAACTCATCTGTGCTATTCATCTGTAGGAGGTAGGGTTGCAGGTCACTTTTAATGTTGTCATTGTGTAAACCAGTCAGGACAGTGTGCATGAATAAGCTCTGGACTAGGGCTGGGTCATATTTCACACTTGATTCTGCCTCCTGAGAAGCGAACAGTATTTTCTGCCGCAGGTCCATTGCTCTTATCAGGAAATTCTGAGGAGACTCTTTACTGTTCTGAACTTCAGTGGTAAGTTGTTTGTATAATTCTGTGGCACTTCTCTCTTGGTAGTGTGATCTGAGAATCCTGCGAAGAGCAGGCAGTGTAAGGTTTCCTTTCCCTTCAAGGTAACTTCTTAATTGCAAACCTGGTGTGATGGCACGAATTACGGTATCGGTGATGTCTGCCTCTGGGTAGCCTTTGCTGAGTCCACTTTCAATTTGCCTGGCCAGGCTAGAAAAGGTTAGCTTGTCTTTTTGTCCAGGTTCACCTATCTGGCCAGATATCTTAAAATCTTTGCGCCACAAATCATTCGATACTGGGGTCATATTATTTACTGAAGTTCTGACGCTTGCCATGGAGTTCCTGCTACCGCTCACTCGGTCTTGCACTGCATTTTCTGTCGCTTGTACTGTCACCCTGAGTGCCCCTACCTCTTTCTGAAGATTCTCCTGTTGGCCAGTTTGGTCTGGGATTTCACCTTCACTTGTTTCTAACGTCATTTGTACATTAGTCACTATGTCCTGAACACTAAGTAGGTATGACATGCCCTCATCCTCTAGGTCAGCTAGCTCTTCTCGTTCAATGTTCTTTGTAACGTGAGAAATCAGCTGGCTGCGGGTTTTACCAGGTCCTGAGATCTGGAGTGCATCACAAATTTTAACAAGTTGCCCCAGAGTCAGTTTGTATAATGCTCCTGTAGTTTCAAGCTTCAGTTTCTCTAATTCAGACTCCATTTCTTCCATCAGCAGGAAATAGACAAAAGCGAGTGTCTACTTGACTTAGTTGGCTGTTGCTGCTCCCTAGTGGTCACTTTGCTCACTTCAGGATACAGGTTACCACCATCGGTCTGAAGACCACTTTGCCACTGCCACCTTTCCGCTGATGCCTGGGTAATTTGAAGGGATGGTCGACAGGAGGATTCCACTTACAGCTCAGGGACAGTCCTCAAGCCAATCATCCCAGCGGTGCCTCCAAATGTTGCGCCCTTGAAAAGGGGAATAGCGAGGGGAGAAGGGTGATGAAGTACAGCACGCTGCTTGTCCGCTCACTCGATTGTATTTAGTTTACACTGGAAAACTCTACAGTTTTTAGCAAATACATAAAACAAAAACATATATAAACTAACTAGCATATGACTATAAACATGACCTAGTAACATGACTAGCAATACAATCAAATTTCAAACAGGGACCACGAGGTTGCTAACAGTTAGCTTATCCACCACGTTTCTGTAGACTCTTCAGAAGATTACAAAACACAAACTCCTGCACAAGCCAAGACACAGGAAATATGTCATAAACATGCCCCAGTTCAACACCGTTTTGTGTTTGGCACAAAATACCTTGAAAAGGGGAATAGCGAGGGGAGAAGGGTGATGAAGTACAGCACGCTGCTTGTCCGCTCACTCGATTGTATTTAGTGAGGGAAAAAGTCCGCGTTCGCCCCCTGCTGGAGCCCCAAGGCATTACCAACACATCAAGGCATATTGAATCAACATAACTATTTACCATGTACCACATGTGAGTGTGTGTTAGCGTGTGAGTGAGTGAGTATGTGTTAATGTGTGAGTGTGTGTTAGTGTGTTAGTGTGTGTGTGTGTGTGTGTGTGTCTGTCTGTCTGTGTCTGTGTCTTCAACAAGTTGAAGGATGTGCATGTGAGTGATTGTGAGTGTGTGTGTGTGTGTGTGTGTGTCTGTGTGTGTCTGTGTGTGTGTGTGTGTGTCTGTGTCTGTGTCTGTGTCTTCAAGTTGAAGGATGTGCATGTGAGTGTGTGAGTGATTGTGAGTGTGTGTGTGTGTGTGTGTGTCTGTCTGTCTGTGTCTGTGTCTGTGTCTTCAACAAGTTGAAGGATATGCATGTGAGTGATTGTGAGTGTGTGTGTGTGTGTGTGTGTGTGTGTGTGTGTCCCTGTCTGTCTGTCTGTCTGTCTGTCTGTCTGTCTGTGTGTGTGTCTGTGTCTGTGTCTGTGTCTTCAACTTCAATTTGTGCTGGTCTTCGACCAGCACAAATTGAAGTTGAAGGATGTGCATGTGAGTGATTGTGAGTGTGTGAGTGATTGTGTGTGTGTGTGTGTGTGTGTGTGTGTGTGTCTGTGTGTGTGTGTGTGTGTGTGTGTGTCTGTGTCTGTGTCTGTGTCTTCAACTTTAATTTGTTAAAGACAAAAACAAATTGAAGTTGAAGGATGTGCATGTGAGTGATTGTGAGTGTGTGAGTGATTGTGAGTGTGTGTGTGTGTGTGTGTGTGTGTGTGTGTCTGTGTGTCTGTGTGTGTGTGTGTGTGTGTCTGTGTCTGTGTCTTCAACTTCAATTTGTGCTGGTCTTTGACCAGCACAAATTGAAGTTGAAGGATGTGCATGTGAGTGATTGTGAGTGTGTGTGTGTGTGTGTGTCTGTGTGTCTGTGTCTGTGTCTGTGTCTGTGTCTGTGTCTGTGTCTTCAACTTCAATTTGTGCTGGTCTTCAACCAGTGTCTGTGTCTTGAAGGATGTGCATGTGAGTGATTGTGAGTGTGTGAGTGATTGTGAGTGTGTGAGTGTGTGTGTGTGTGTGTGTGTGTGTGTGTGTGTGTGTGTGTGTGTGTGTGTGTGTCTGTGTGTGTCTGTGTCTGTGTCTGTGTCTGTGTCTGTGTCTGTGTGCATGTGAGTGATTGTGAGTGTGTGAGTGATTGTGAGTGTGTGTGTGTGTGTGTGTGTGTGTGTGTGTGTGTGTGTGTGTGTCTGTGTGTCTGTG
>NC_092012.1:25321977-25324477 GCF_042242105.1 Pempheris klunzingeri | reverse complement strand
GTCAGTTTCCGTCGCTTGGAGGCTCGTAGCGGGAGCTGCGTGCGTTTCTGTGGGTCCAAAGTCACACCGTTGCGACCGGCCCGAGCAGTCCTACGTTTTTCTGTATAGATAGTGAGTCTGAGTGACACGCTGTGGGCATGAGAGCGAGTTTTTCACAAAATCTTCAGACGATTTTTCTGCTCCTCTCCACTCTAGCGATGACATCACCCACTCTAGCCCCGAACATTCAACCACACACACACTAATGTTAAATCTGAAAACGGAGCGAAAAACTTTTTTTTTTTGAACGGCGACCGTGGTGAAACGGTGAATGCTACGACCGGGGTTGAATGATGTACTGACAGAGGTCGAGATGATGAACGTTTTACAGGTTGAATGGAGTTTCTGGCTGAACGTATGAGGGAGCTGTGAGGGCTTGAAGTTTGATGAAGAAATGCGGCTCTTGAAAATTTTTCCCATTCATTTTCTATGGCAAATTTGGCGCACGTTTTGCCGCGTTGCGCCAAAACGTGCTTTTCGATTACTTGGAAAAGTCATAGCAACTCGACCGCCACCGAGCCGCACGTTTTGGTGCGTTTTTTGTGTGTGTGGTGCGAAAGCTCTGGGAGGAGTAGCGAAATGAAATTTTGCTACGGAAGAAGAATAATAAGTCAAACTAGAAAATTTCCCGCAGAAATTTTAGGCGGGGGCCGCCGTGGTGCGTGCGACGTCCGTATTGCTCAGACGTGTGAGTGAGTGAGTGAGTGTGTGTCTGAGTGTGAGTGAGTGAGTGAGTGAATGTGTGTGTGTGTGAGAGAGAGAGAGAGAGAGAGTGTGTATGTGAGTGTGAGTGTGAGTGTGTGTATGTGTGTGTGTGTGTGTGTGTGTGTGTGTGTGAGTGTGTGAGTGTGTGAGTGAGAGTGAGTGAGTGAGTGTGAGTGTGTGAGAGAGTGAGTGAGAGTGAGTGAGTGAGTGTGTGTCTGTGTGAGTGAGTGAGTGAGTGAGTGTGTGTGTGTGAGAGAGAGAGAGTGTGAGTGTGAGTGTGTGTATGTGTGTGTGTGTGTGTGAGTGAGTGAGTGAGTGAGTGAGTGTGAGTGTCTTCGACCAGCACAAATTGAAGTTGAAGGATGTACCGATGAACAATCTGAGGAAATTTGTTTTGAAAATTACTGGGCTTTTATTTTGATAAGGTCACCGTGAGTCCAGTTGAAGTTGAGTGATGTACAGATGAACAATCTGATGAAATTTATTTTGAAAAACACAGGGCTTTTATTTTGAAAATCGGACTCCGGCAGAGTTTCTGTGACTGTTGTGTCTGTTTACGGGCGCACTAATGTCCCCGCAATGTCTGTTAGCGCACGAATGTCCCCGCAATGTCTGTTTACGGGCGCACTAATGTCCCCGCAATGTCGGTTAGCGCACTAATGTCCCCGCAATGTCTTTTTACGAGCGCACTAATGTCCCCGCAATGTCCGTTTACGGGCGCACTAATGTCCCCGCAATGTCTGTTTACGGGCGCACTAATGTCCCCGCAATGTCGGTTAGTGCACTAATGTCCCCGCAATGTATGTTAGCACACTAATGTCCCCGCAATTTATGTTAGCACACTAATGTCCCCGCAATGTCTGTTTGCATTAATGTGTGTGTGTGTGTGTGTATGAGTGAGTGAGTGAGTGTGAGTGAGTGTGTGTGTGAGAGTGAGTGTGTGTGTGTGTGAGAGTGAGTGTGTATGAGTGAGTGTGTGTGTGTGTGTGTGTGAGACAGAGAGAGAGTGAGTGTGAGTGTATGTGTGTGAGAGTGAGGGTGTGTGTGAATGTGAGTGTATGTGTGACAGTTCAATTTGTTCAGTTCAAATCTCTGCTGGTCTCTGGCAGAGTTCCTGTGACTGTTGTGAGTCAACACATGTAGTTGTTTGTATGTATGTATGTCTGTGTGAGTGTGTGTGTGTGTGTGTGTGTGTGTGTGTGTGTGTGTGAGAGAGTGAGTGTGTGAGTGTGTTTGAGTGTGTGTGTGTGTATCACCTGATTCCCACCAACTGAGCATGCTCAGTGTCTCTGTGGGGCTCAGAGGTCACTCATCACCTGATGGTTGCTATGGTGATGTTGCCTAATGAGCCACTCTGGGGAGACACAGCTCTTTTCATGGAGATTTGAGCTGTGATATGCCTCTGAAAATGAGGGTTTTACTTGAGTGTCAGAGCTTTGGCGTGTGAACCATTTGACAGAGGAGGGTCTGCTGAACACGTACGTGTAGTTTTGAGGTCTCTAACTTGTGAAATGAGAGAGCTGGAGCAGGTTAGAAAAGTGGTTGCGTCTGCCTCCCTCCTCAGATTTGAGCTGCCAGTTAACATGGCACTTAATGCGGCAGTTCCTGTCAGTTTCCGTCGCTTGGAGGCTCGTAGCGGGAGCTGCGTGCGTTTCTGTGGGTCCAAAGTCACACCGTTGCGACCGGCCCGAGCAGTCCTACGTTTTTCTGTATAGATAGTGAGTCTGAGTGACACGCTGTGGGCATGAGAGCGAGT
>NC_092012.1:25311977-25314477 GCF_042242105.1 Pempheris klunzingeri | reverse complement strand
TTTTTCTGTATAGATAGTGAGTCTGCGTGACACGCTGTGGGCATGAGAGCGAGTTTTTCACAAAATCTTCAGACGATTTTTCTGCTCCTCTCCACTCTAGCGATGACATCACCCACTCTAGCCCCGAACATTCCACCACACACACACTAATGTTAAATCTGAAAACGGAGTCAAAAACTTTTTTTTTTTGAGATACGACCGTGGAGAAACGGTGAATGGCACGACCGGCGTTGAATGATGTCCTGAGAGAGGTCGAGATGATGAACGTTTTACAGGTTGAATGGAGTTTCTGGCTGAACGTATGAGGGAGCTGTGAGGGCTTGAAGTTTGATGAAGAAATGTGGCTCTTGAAAATTTTTCCCATTCATTTTCTATGGCAAATTTGGCACACGTTTTGCCGCGTTGCGCCAAAACGTGCTTTTCGATTGCTTGGAAAAGTCATAGCAACTCGACCGCCACCGAGCCGCACGTTTTGGTGCGTTTTTTATGTGTGTGGTGCGAAAGCTCTGGGAGGAGTAGCGCCGTGAAATTTTGCTACGGAAGAAGAATAATAAGTCAAATAAACGAACAGAATAATAATAGTGGGCCTTGCTTGCAAGCGGCCCCCTAATAAGTATGGAGAATAATAATAGTGGGCCTTGCTTGCAAGCGGCCCCCTAATAAGTATGGAGAATAATAATAGTGGGCCTTGCTTGCAAGCGGCCCCCTAACTAGAAAATTTCCCGCAGAAATTTTAGGCGGGGGCCGCCGTGGTGCGTGCGACGTCCGTATTGCTCAGACGTGTGAGTGAGTGAGTGAGTGTGTGTCTGAGTGTGAGTGAGTGAGTGAGTGAATGTGTGTGTGTGTGAGAGAGAGAGAGAGAGAGAGTGTGTATGTGAGTGTGAGTGTGAGTGTGTGTATGTGTGTGTGTGTGTGTGTGTGTGTGTGTGTGAGTGTGTGAGTGTGTGAGTGAGAGTGAGTGAGTGAGTGTGAGTGTGTGAGAGAGTGAGTGAGAGTGAGTGAGTGAGTGTGTGTCTGTGTGAGTGAGTGAGTGAGTGAGTGTGTGTGTGTGAGAGAGAGAGAGTGTGAGTGTGAGTGTGTGTATGTGTGTGTGTGTGTGTGAGTGAGTGAGTGAGTGAGTGAGTGTGAGTGTCTTCGACCAGCACAAATTGAAGTTGAAGGATGTACCGATGAACAATCTGAGGAAATTTGTTTTGAAAATTACTGGGCTTTTATTTTGATAAGGTCACCGTGAGTCCAGTTGAAGTTGAGTGATGTACAGATGAACAATCTGATGAAATTTATTTTGAAAAACACAGGGCTTTTATTTTGAAAATCGGACTCCGGCAGAGTTTCTGTGACTGTTGTGTCTGTTTACGGGCGCACTAATGTCCCCGCAATGTCTGTTAGCGCACGAATGTCCCCGCAATGTCTGTTTACGGGCGCACTAATGTCCCCGCAATGTCGGTTAGCGCACTAATGTCCCCGCAATGTCTTTTTACGAGCGCACTAATGTCCCCGCAATGTCCGTTTACGGGCGCACTAATGTCCCCGCAATGTCTGTTTACGGGCGCACTAATGTCCCCGCAATGTCGGTTAGTGCACTAATGTCCCCGCAATGTATGTTAGCACACTAATGTCCCCGCAATTTATGTTAGCACACTAATGTCCCCGCAATGTCTGTTTGCATTAATGTGTGTGTGTGTGTGTGTATGAGTGAGTGAGTGAGTGTGAGTGAGTGTGTGTGTGAGAGTGAGTGTGTGTGTGTGTGAGAGTGAGTGTGTATGAGTGAGTGTGTGTGTGTGTGTGTGTGAGACAGAGAGAGAGTGAGTGTGAGTGTATGTGTGTGAGAGTGAGGGTGTGTGTGAATGTGAGTGTATGTGTGACAGTTCAATTTGTTCAGTTCAAATCTCTGCTGGTCTCTGGCAGAGTTCCTGTGACGGTTGTGAGTCAACACATGTAGTTGTTTGTATGTATGTATGTCTGTGTGAGTGTGTGTGTGTGTGTGTGTGTGTGTGTGTGTGAGAGAGTGAGTGTGTGAGTGTGTTTGAGTGTGTGTGTGTGTATCACCTGATTCCCACCAACTGAGCATGCTCAGTGTCTCTGTGGGGCTCAGAGGTCACTCATCACCTGATGGTTGCTATGGTGATGTTGCCTAATGAGCCACTCTGGGGAGACACAGCTCTTTTCATGGAGATTTGAGCTGTGATATGCCTCTGAAAATGAGGGTTTTACTTGAGTGTCAGAGCTTTGGCGTGTGAACCATTTGACAGAGGAGGGTCTGCTGAACACGTACGTGTAGTTTTGAGGTCTCTAACTTGTGAAATGAGAGAGCTGGAGCAGGTTAGAAAAGTGGTTGCGTCTCCCTCCCTCCTCAGATTTGAGCTGCCAGTTAACATGGCACTTAATGCGGCAGTTCCTGTCAGTTTCCGTCGCTTGGAGGCTCGTAGCGGGAGCTGCGTGCGTTTCTGTGGGTCCAAAGTCACACCGTTGCGACCGGCCCGAGCAGTCCTACGTTTTT
>NC_092012.1:25274477-25276977 GCF_042242105.1 Pempheris klunzingeri | reverse complement strand
GTGAGACAGAGAGAGAGTGAGTGTGAGTGTATGTGTGTGAGAGTGAGGGTGTGTGTGAATGTGAGTGTATGTGTGACAGTTCAATTTGTTCAGTTCAAATCTCTGCTGGTCTCTGGCAGAGTTCCTGTGACTGTTGTGAGTCAACACATGTAGTTGTTTGTATGTATGTATGTCTGTGTGAGTGTGTGTGTGTGTGTGTGTGTGTGTGTGTGTGAGAGAGTGAGTGTGTGAGTGTGTTTGAGTGTGTGTGTGTGTATCACCTGATTCCCACCAACTGAGCATGCTCAGTGTCTCTGTGGGGCTCAGAGGTCACTCATCACCTGATGGTTGCTATGGTGATGTTGCCTAATGAGCCACTCTGGGGAGACACAGCTCTTTTCATGGAGATTTGAGCTGTGATATGCCTCTGAAAATGAGGGTTTTACTTGAGTGTCAGAGCTTTGGCGTGTGAACCATTTGACAGAGGAGGGTCTGCTGAACACGTACGTGTAGTTTTGAGGTCTCTAACTTGTGAAATGAGAGAGCTGGAGCAGGTTAGAAAAGTGGTTGCGTCTCCCTCCCTCCTCAGATTTGAGCTGCCAGTTAACATGGCACTTAATGCGGCAGTTCCTGTCAGTTTCCGTCGCTTGGAGGCTCGTAGCGGGAGCTGCGTGCGTTTCTGTGGGTCCAAAGTCACACCGTTGCGACCGGCCCGAGCAGTCCTACGTTTTTCTGTATAGATAGTGAGTCTGAGTGACACGCTGTGGGCATGAGAGCGAGTTTTTCACAAAATCTTCAGACGATTTTTCTGCTCCTCTCCACTCTAGCGATGACATCACCCACTCTAGCCCCGAACATTCCACCACACACACACTAATGTTAAATCTGAAAACGGAGCGAAAAACTTTTTTTTTTTGAACGGCGACCGTGGTGAAACGGTGAATGCTACGACCGGGGTTGAATGATGTACTGACAGAGGTCGAGATGATGAAGGTTTTACAGGTTGAATGGAGTTTCTGGCTGAACGTATGAGGGAGCTGTGAGGGCTTGAAGTTTGATGAAGAAATGCGGCTCTTGAAAATTTTTCCCATTCATTTTCTATGGCAAATTTGGCGCACGTTTTGCCGCGTTGCGCCAAAACGTGCTTTTCGATTACTTGGAAAAGTCATAGCAACTCGACCGCCACCGAGCCGCACGTTTTGGTGCGTTTTTTGTGTGTGTGGTGCGAAAGCTCTGGGAGGAGTAGCGAAATGAAATTTTGCTACGGAAGAAGAATAATAAGTCAAACTAGAAAATTTCCCGCAGAAATTTTAGGCGGGGGCCGCCGTGGTGCGTGCCACGTCCGTATTGCTCAGACGTGTGAGTGAGTGAGTGAGTGTGTGTCTGGGTGTGAGTGAGTGAGTGAGTGAGCGTGTGTGTGTGTGTGTGTGTGTGTGTGTGAGTGTGTGTGTGTCTGTGTGTGTGTGAGTGTGTGTGTGTGTGTGTGTGAGTGTGTGAGTGTGTGTGAGAGTGAGTGTGTGTGTGTGTGTGTGTGTGTGTGTGTGAGGGAGTGTGTGTGAGTGAGTGAGTGTGTGTGTGAGTGACTGAGTGTGTGTGAGTGAGTGAGTGAGTGTGAGTGAGTGAGTGTGTGAGAGAGTGAGTGTGAGTGAGTGTGTGTGTGAGTGAGTGAGTGAGTGTGTGTGTGAGGGAGTGTGTGTGAGTGAGTGAGTGTGTGTGTGAGTGACTGTGAGTGTGTGTGAGTGAGTGAGTGAGTGTGAGTGTGTGAGTTAGTGAGTGTGAGTGAGTGTGAGTGTGTGTGTGAGGGAGTGTGTGTGTGTGAGTGAGTGAGTGAGTGTGTGTGAGTGACTGTGAGTGTGTGTGAGTGAGTGAGTGTGTGTGTGTGAGTGACTGTGAGTGTGTGTGAGTGAGTGTGAGTGAGTGTGTGTGCTGGTCGAATTGAAGTTGAGGGATGTACAGATGAACAATCTGATGAAATTTATTTTGAAAACCACAGGGCTTTTATTTTGAAAATCGGACTCTGGCAGAGTCCCTGTGACTGTTGTGAGTCAACACATGTAGTTGTTTGTATGTATGTATGTCTGTGTGAGTGACTGTGTGAGTGAGTGTGTGTGTGTCTGAGTGAGTGTGTGTGTGTGTGTGTGTGTGTGTGTGTATGTGTGAGTGAGTGTGAGTGTGTGTGTGTGTGTGAGTGAGTGTGAGTGAGTGAGTGAGTGAGTGAGTGTGAGTGAGTGAGTGAGTGAGTGAGTGAGTGAGTGAGAGTGTGTGAGGGAGTGAGGGAGTGTGTGTGTGAGGGAGTGAGTGTGAGTGTGTGTGTGTGAGTGAGTGATTGAGTGTGTGTGTGTGTGAGAGAGAGTGAATGTGTGTGTGTTAGAGTGAGTGTGTGTGTGTGTGTGAGTGTGTGAGTGTGTGTGAGAGTGAGTGTGTGTGTGTGTT
The DNA here is from genome assembly GCF_042242105.1 of Pempheris klunzingeri. Taxonomy (NCBI): domain Eukaryota; kingdom Metazoa; phylum Chordata; class Actinopteri; order Acropomatiformes; family Pempheridae; genus Pempheris; species Pempheris klunzingeri. The sequence goes on along the minus strand of NC_092012.1, from coordinate 25,274,565 downwards.
CGATTGAGTGTGTGTGTGTGTGTGTGAGAGTGTCTGTGTGTGTGTGTGTGTGTGTGTGTGTGTGTGTGTGTGAGTGTGTGTGTGTGTG
>NC_092012.1:25266977-25269477 GCF_042242105.1 Pempheris klunzingeri | reverse complement strand
GAAAATTACTGGGCTTTTATTTTGATAAGGTCACCGTGAGTCCAGTTGAAGTTGAGTGATGTACAGATGAACAATCTGATGAAATTTATTTTGAAAAACACAGGGCTTTTATTTTGAAAATCAGACTCCGGCAGAGTTCCTGTGACTGTTGTGTCTGTTTACGGGCGCACTAATGTCCCCGCAATGTCTGTTAGCACACTAATGTCCCCGCAATGTCTGTTTACGGGCGCACTGATGTCCCCGCAATGTCCGTTTACGGGCGCACTAATGTTCCCGCAATGTCTGTTTACGGGCGCACTAATGTCCCTGCAATGTCTGTTTACGGGCGCACTAATGTCCCTGCAATGTCGGTTAGCGCACTAATGTCCCCGCAATGTATGTTAGCACACTAATGTCCCCGCAATGTCTGTTTGTATTAATGTGTGTGTGTGTGTGAGAGTGAGTGTGTGTATGAGTGAGTGTGTGAGTGTGTGTGAGAGTGAGTGTGTGTGTGTGTGTTAGAGTGAGTGTGTGTGTGTGTGTGTGTGTGTGTGTGTGTGTGTGTGAGTGTGTGTGAGAGTGAGTGTGTGTGTGTGAGAGAGTGAGTGAGAGTGAGTGAGTGAGTGTGAGTGAGTGTGTGTCTGTGTGAGTGAGTGAGTGAGTGAGTGAGTGTGTGTGTGTGTGTGAGAGAGAGAGAGAGAGTGTGAGTGTGAGTGTGTGTATGTGTGTGTGTGTGTGTGTGAGTGAGTGAGTGAGTGAGTGAGTGAGTGTGAGTGTCTTCGACCAGCACAAATTGAAGTTGAAGGATGTACCGATGAACAATCTGAGGAAATTTGTTTAGAAAATTACTGGGCTTTTATTTTGATAAGGTCACCGTGAGTCCAGTTGAAGTTGAGTGATGTACAGATGAACAATCTGATGAAATTTATTTTGAAAAACACAGGGCTTTTATTTTGAAAATCAGACTCCGGCAGAGTTCCTGTGACTGTTGTGTCTGTTTACGGGCGCACTAATGTCCCCGCAATGTCTGTTAGCGCACTAATGTCCCCGCAATGTCTGTTTACGGGCGCACTAATGTCCCCGCAATGTCTGTTAGCGCACTATTGTCCCCGCAATGTCTGTTTACGGGCACACTTATGTCCCCGCAATGTCTGTTAGCGCACTAATGTCCCCGCAATGTCTGTTAGCACACTAATGTCCCCGCAATGTCTGTTTACGGGCGCACTGATGTCCCCGCAATGTCCGTTTACGGGCGCACTAATGTTCCCGCAATGTCTGTTTACGGGCGCACTAATGTCCCTGCGATGTCTGTTTACGGGCGCACTAATGTCCCTGCAATGTCAATTAGCGCACTAATGTCCCCGCAATGTATGTTAGCACACTAATGTCCCCGCAATGTCTGTTTGCATTAATGTGTGTGTGTGTGTGAGAGTGAGTGTGTGTATGAGTGAGTGAGTGAGTGAGTGTGTGAGTGTGTGTGAGAGTGAGTGTGTGTGTGTGTGTTAGAGTGAGTGTGTGTGTGTGTGTGTGTGTGTGTGAGTGTGTGTGAGAGTGAGTGTGTGCATTCAACCACACACACACTAATGTTAAATCTGAAAACGGAGCGAAAAACTTTTTTTTTTTGAACGGCGACCGTGGTGAAACGGTGAATGCTACGACCGGGGTTGAATGATGTACTGACAGAGGTCGAGATGATGAACGTTTTACAGGTTGAATGGAGTTTCTGGCTGAACGTATGAGGGAGCTGTGAGGGCTTGAAGTTTGATGAAGAAATGCGGCTCTTGAAAATTTTTCCCATTCATTTTCTATGGCAAATTTGGCGCACGTTTTGCCGCGTTGCGCCAAAACGTGCTTTTCGATTACTTGGAAAAGTCATAGCAACTCGACCGCCACCGAGCCGCACGTTTTGGTGCGTTTTTTGTGTGTGTGGTGCGAAAGCTCTGGGAGGAGTAGCGAAATGAAATTTTGCTACGGAAGAAGAATAATAAGTCAAACTAGAAAATTTCCCGCAGAAATTTTAGGCGGGGGCCGCCGTGGTGCGTGCGACGTCTGAGTGCGAGTGAGTGAGTGAGTGTGTGTGAGTGAGTGAGTGAGTGAGTGTGAGTGAGTGAGTGAGTGAGTGAGTGTGTGTGTGTGAGGGAGTGTGTGTGTGTGAGTGAGTGAGTGAGTGTGTGTGAGTGACTGTGAGTGTGTGTGTGAGAGTGAGTGTGTGTGTGAGTGAGTGAGTGAGTGTGAGTGTTTTGAAGTTGAAGGATGTACAGATGAACAATCTGAGGAAATTTATTTTGAAAAACACAGGGCTTTTATTTTGATAAGGTCACCGTGAGTCCAGTTGAAGTTGAGTGATGTACAGATGAACAATCTGATGAAATTTATTTTGAAAAACACAGGGCTTTTATTTTGAAAATCGGACTCCGGCAGAGTTTCTGTGACTGTTGTGTCTGTTTACGGGCGCACTAATGTCCCCGCAATGTCTGTTAGCGCACGAAAGTCCCCGCAATGTCTGTTTACGGGCGCACTA
>NC_092012.1:25236977-25261977 GCF_042242105.1 Pempheris klunzingeri | reverse complement strand
CATTCACACCAATAAGTATGGAGAATAATAATAGTGGGCCTTGCTTGCAAGCGGCCCCCTAACTAGAAAGTGCAATTTCTGAAGAAATTGCGGTGTGAATGCTCTCTGCTGGCTGCTGAATGGCTTACGCCAGACTGAATAGCTCCCTTTTGAAATGAAAATCATTGAAGACCTGAATGAATGAATAAAGTATTAATCTGAATATATGAAAGGGTAAAGTTGAATGGCTTACTCCAGACTGAATAGCTTCCTTTTGAACTGAAAATTAATGAATACCTGAATGAATGAATAAAGTACTAATCTGAATATATGAAAGGGTGAAAAGTGAATAGCTAACCTTTGAACTGAAAAGCATTGAATACCTGAATTAATTAATAAACTGCTAATCTGAATAGGTGAAAAAGATTGAAAGATGTACAGAATCCTGTAGGAATAATTTGCATGGTGAAAAATCAGCTGATTTCCTCCAAACTGCACTGTGTGCGTGTGTCTGTGGGTCAAAGGTCACAAATCAGCTGATTTCCTCCAGCTGTCAGGTTGCCGTGGTGACGTGTCAGCTGAGCCACTCTGGGCCCACACACAGCTGAATGGCTATCCATAGACTCAAAGCTGGTCCGCAGCGTATCCTTTCGTGTCCAGGTACGTCCACGCTGTGGTCCGGGATGAGTGAGTGCAGCAACGTCTCCGTGAAACACATGATGCTGCACTCGGTATTCCCTCTGGGTCTTCACTAGCGCGCCGAGCTCGTCCATTTCATTCCCGAGAGACCTCACGTTCCCCATAAGCACCGCTGGCACATAGGGCTTGTATTTCCTCTTCTTTGCCTTGAGCTTGGCTCCTGTCCTGCAGCCCCGGCGTTTCTTCCGGAGCTCCTCGGGGATGCGCGGCCTCGCTCCAGGAAGCAGCGCTGGTTGCCGTAACGCCATCAGCTGTTCACGAGTGTAAACAATGCTCCTACACTCTTCCGCTCCTCCAGAACTTGCGGAAAACTTCATGGTGTTGAAGTAATGCCAAACAGTGCAATAATAAATAATATACACACAAAGAAACACGAAAAAAACGGAAAAGCACCAACATTTCGTGGGAGCTACTGCAACAGGCTGCTGGATGAATATTTACCACCTGAGGCGTTCCGGCGTACCACAATATTGCTGAATTCAGGAATGGCCTGGTGAGGAGGAAAAGGTATGTCTCTATATTTATTTATCTTTTAATGAAATGAGACAAACGCCCTCTTAAAAGTACAGTAGCTAGTGCCAGCGATTGCTCTCATTTAACATTTCTGTTATTGTTTCACGTGCTCATTTTATCTAGCCACCAGCTTGACATGTGGATGTTGATCCGAACACGGTGCGCGCAGACACACATGGACAATGTCCTCAGTGTGTCGCTCTCTTGGGGACAAGCCCCCCAAAAGGCGCTCAAGCTTTCAGCACCATGGAGAGCAGCCGCCGTGTCACCAGCGGCCTGGCTGTCAATCATCTCACTTTCAGCCTCGTCCAGCAGCATCACGTTAGCGGAGAATTCCCCACCTGGACGGGGCGTTGGTATGGTGGTATCCTCCTGTGGTGTTAAGTTCATCTTATCTTTTAAGTAAAATGCTGCTTGTGTCTGACCTGTCTGTTTTTCTACCAAAGTAGGAAGGAGAATGTTCCGAAGTGACACACCTCAGCAGCACTTGTTTTTTTGTCAAATAAATAAGGTTGTTACAATTGTACTATGGTTACCATCATTTTTCCCCACACTTTTGGTGTGCAGTAGATGCACACAGCGGTGTTTCCCACATGTAGAGCTGTGACGATCAGCTGTGAATGAGGTGCAACGTCACATGTCCTTGCTTGGGCCCCCCCCCCCCAAAAAAAGGCGCTCAAGCTTTCAGCACCATGGAGAGCAGCCGCCGCGTCACCAGCGGCCTGGCTGTCAATCAGCTGTGAATGAGGTGCAACGTCACAACATGTCCTTGCTTGCCCCGCCCCCTCCCCCAAAAAAAGGCGCTCAAGCTTTCAGCACCATGGAGAGCAGCCGCCGTGTCACCAGCGGCCTGGCTGTCAATCAGCTGTGAATGAGGTGCAACGTCACAACATGTCCTTGCTTGCCCCGCCCCCTCCCCAAAAAAAAGGCACTCAAGCTTTCAGCACCATGGAGAGCAGCCGCCGTGTCACCAGCGGCCTGGCTGTCAATCAGCTGTGAATGAGGTGCAACGTCACAACATACTTACCATCAGTTCAATGTCTTTATTAACCTCGTGCAAGTACAATAAATCACAACACTGCATTGATAACGAATGCTACACTTCACAAGTATTGGTCTTCATGGATAATGTTTCAAAGAGCATTCTGTTGATACACTTAACCCTTTCATGCTCTTTTTAAATGTTCACGTTAAAGACCCTTCGACAGGAAAAATGTGCTCAATAAATCTTTTTTGAACTCTTTTTAAACCAGCATTATACAAATATTACTATATTAAATATTGAAAAACAACTTTTTGTCATAATACACACCATTGTGTGGTCTAAAATACACAATATATTTTCAATGATTTTCGAAATGATTTGTCTATGCACGCTGTGCCAAACATGGTGATCTTCCCTCAGAGCAGCTCCTCTGCCAACCTGAAGGAGGAAAACAATTATCACACGTCACAGTGCTGGCAGAACAACACCAAGGACATAAGGTCAGGGACCCCCCCTGACCTTATGTCCTTGGTGTTGTTCTGCCAGCACTGTGGGGGGGGGGGGGGTCCCTGACCTTATGTCCTTGGTGTCTTTCTGCCAGCACCAGCTCATGGAACTCTTTGTTGAACTCTTCCTGGCGCTGAGGACTCTCCCCAGCAGCTCCGGACATGATGTGCACACATATAGCACTTAATTATTTAGTCTACTTACAGACTTCTGGGTCCAGCTACAGAGAAGCACTAAATGCTTAGCAGAGAGTGATGGAGCTGCACTGTCTGAATCCTTTGGACCTGGTCCTGGTCCTGGGCCCATGTGATCCTGCCTCTGTGACATGTGGAGAGGACAGAAAAGTGCTTTTACTGATTTAAAAATGGTTTTCTTACTTCTGTCATACAGAAATAGCAGACTATAGAGTGCTATAATGTTCATTCACTACTGATTTAATCTTGTGGCCATTTTAGAGGCTGAATGTCAGTGAACACATCTCTCAACCGGACTTCAAAGTACAATCTGTTGATGTTGAACAAACATGTTTTCTTTTAGAAGCCTATCAGTGAGTTAGATGAGCCAGTACAGCACAATTTTGAAAGTGCAACAGTTAGTTGCAGATATTTCAGCAGGAGAAAGGTAGGTGACTTGCTCTACACTTCTTTCAAATTAGTATTTTTTAATAGTTACTTGCTATAAAGTTCAGTCCAGTGCTGCATAAATACATTAGATAAAGCAAAATGTTCATTTCACTATTATAGTGTCTGTTTAGATTAGTCAGTGTAACTTTTATTTCTTTTTCTTTGTATTACTGCTTTTCTTGCCCCTGTATTTGTTGCTGCTGTAATATATGAATTTCCACCTATGGGTTATCAATAAAGTATATCTGTATTAGCCAAAGGCAGCATCTCAGCGTTGGCCAATGTCGACAAGCACTGAACCGCTTAGCATTAACGCTAGCAGTTAAGAGCGGGAATGAGTAGCTGGCTGTTTAATACTGAGTAAATAATAACGAGACGCACAGTTAGCCAGCTTGAACACATAGAAAGTACGCTGTGGTATAACGGTTACTTGCTTGCTAACGCTAATTTAACCTGGCCGTCATTTAATAAATGCCCAACGGTCAGGATTTACAATAACCGCTGCTTATCACCATGTTGTTGCTTCATGGCAGGGAATCTGTGACATTAAAAGTAACGTTAACCAGAGGTATTACCTGTTACCGTCATGATTATTTCAACATGACTACTAGTCACCTTGGGTATCTGCAGCGTGGCGCTGATGTAGCACACACCGTGCTGCACCTGCCCTCATCGTTGCTAACCTTGCTAACTCGGCCACTTCTTCTGTTGACTGGCTGCCCAAAGATACAGTCTACAGCAGCCCAACCAGAAGCTGCGCCCCCTACTGTAGTGGAGTGTGTAGCCTTAAAACCCCTTGAAAAAAAAACATATTATCAGGTCCATCTACAGGTTCATTAATTTCACGGGCTACTGGGAAAAAAACAATATGTCATGGTGTGCTCATTATATCAAATCAATGTTACCATACCTGTGTAAACATAATTTTTTTGTTGTGTATTTTCAGAATGGCAACAACAAAAAACCCATCCCTCCATATCAAGGTGGTGGCCCTGAAAAAGACCATCAAGGTCACCACCTGGAAATTCAGTGGAGACAGTGTGGAGCCCCAGCAAACATTTGAAAATGTGACCGCTGCATTCACGGATGGCAAATCAGCCAAAAAATGCGTCTTCTACCAGGAAATTTTGGACAAAATTCTGCTCGAGGAGGGGCGTTGCTACATTTTAAAAAACTATAAGCTCCCCTCCTATGATGTTGAGCACAGCCTCCTCACACAGAGGAACACAGCAGTATACATTGCAGGATCTTTTGATGCCCCCCCCTACTTGGAGGAAGAGGCCCAAAGACTCCTCTATCCACCCTCACTTCAGATGGCACTCAGGGACATTAAAAAAGAGGTGGACAGCTTTCTTACAATAGAGGGCTGTGTGACCTCAGTAAGTTTCAACCTTTTAATGTATATCTTGGCACTGCACCTTCCCATCCCATTCTATGACTGCAAGAAATCTGTCAAATTAGCACAAACAAGCATCATGAAACACACCCATTTCACGCTGGTGCTATTTTCTATACACTGAAACAAATTAATTTCCTGTCTTACCTTGGCTTTATATACTAGTTGAGTATATTGCATGAAAATCCAGTGACTGAAAGTTGTGAAATTGATGCCATGTTTTTAAAGATGTGCTGCCTCTGTCACATTTAGCTGGGACCCTTTGTGAAAGTCCAGGCAAAGCAGGGTTCAGTGATCCCAAAAAGGACCGTGGTGGTCAGCCAGGTACGGGAACATTATGAAACAGTTGTGTTTGTTTTTGCTTCTTTGTGTGGTTTTGTTTTAAAAGGTATGAACTCATTGATGTTACCATTGTACAAAACACCACGCACCATGCAGCTGAGGGCCAAATTACAGGTTTTCATACATACTATTAGTCATAGCTCAAAAATGCACATCAATCAATCAATCAATCAATCTGTATTTATATGGCACCAATTCACAACAGCATTATCTCAAGACTCTTTCCATAAAGAGCAGGTCTAGACCAAACTCTTTAATTAGAGAGAGACCAACGATTCAGGAATTCAACATTAAGGATTCACATCTTTACTGCCATTGAAAAGATACATACGTTTTCCAGACAGAGTGTGCATCAGTCATATTTTAGTGGTTTATAAGCACTGTGTATGCACCCTGTTTCATCATTATCTTTTTTATTGTAGGATGAAGTGGACATTGAGGTTGTCCTTTGGAAGGAGGCCAACCTCACGAAGTTGATGGTGGGCATGCCAATACGCCTCACTCATCTGAAGGTCCAGAAAGCATCCACACTGGGCCTTCAGTCAACAAGTTTTTCAGCTGTTGACGTAAGTAAATAATTTTATGGTTTGATATTTCGGGGGCATCCAGTTGACTTGTTCCAGTAGTAATTAAAATGCTTATTTCCTACAGGTCATTCCAGGAGAGAGGACAATTGAGGTGCTGGGCCTTCGACTGCTGGACAATGACAATATCGAGGTGCTTGATTGCACAGATCGTGAGCACATCATCCCGGCAGACATCTGGGCAAAATGTATCCCCGAACCCATGTCAACTGTCCCAAAAAAGCTGCAAATAAAATATGCAGATGGCTGGATGATCAGCGTACTTGCTGACCCCCCCACCGTGCCCCCCCCCCACTCACCTCCCCCCACCGTGCCCCCCCCCACTCACCTCCCCCCACCGTGCCCCCCCCCCACCGTGCCCCCGCCCCCCCCCCCCACTCCCCTCCTCCCAACGCCACACCAAGCCCCCACCCCAACCAATAATCACTTAATGTAATAAATCAGTTCAATAAATATGTTTGTTCAAATTGCACTATGGTTTCTGTAATTTTTTTCACACATTTTGTTTGCACTAGATTGTTTCCCACATGTAAGGGATTGTGTGCAGTGAGCTGGTCATTATTACAAACTGAAACCAGATTTTAACACTGCTAGTTACTGCTAGTTTTAGTCCATGTTGTACTGTTTTACTGAGCAGAGGGCCCTTCACCATGTTAGGGCAAATAGTAGAGCACATTGAATGCACTTCCTTTCCCCATGGACTCGTGGCACTGACAAAGTCATGATTCCACAGTCAACCTGTAGTTTAATGTTCAGGCAACACAAAGCCAACTATCAAATCATTAGATGTGATCCATGTTTTGTACAATGGTAACATCAGTGAATTCATACCTTTTAAAACAAAACCACACAAAGAAGCAAAAACAAACACAACTGTTTCATAATGTTCCTGTACCTGGGTGACCACCACGGTCCTCTGGGATCACTGAACCCTGCTGTACCTGGACTTTCACAAAGGGTCCAAGCTAAATGTGACAGAGGCAGCACATCTTTAAAAACATGGCATCAATTTCACAACTTTCAGTCACTGGATTTTCATGCAATATACTCTACTAGTATATAAAGCCAAGGTAAGACAGGAAATTAATGTTTCAGTGTATAGAAAATAGCACCAGCGTGAAATGGGTGTGTTTCATGATGCTTGTTTGTGCTAATTTGACAGATTTCTTGCAGTCATGAGGGAGAAATGTTACTCTTAACATCAGATTACAGGAGCCAACAAGTAAATACAAATAAAGTCAAATCACAAGGCTGAAACACTCACGTTTAGTTAATGGGAGAAGTTACATTGTGCGCAAGCAGTCCTCCAGAGGCCGGTTTGACCGTCGCTTCCTCTCATATCTTCCTCTCCTCTAGAGTTCAGGTTGGAGAACGCAGCTGCACGTGTGGATGTTGATCCGAACACGGTGCGCGCAGACACACATGGCCAATGTCCTCAGTGTGTGGCACTCTTGCTCAGCTTTCAGCACCATGGAGAGCAGCCGCCGTGTCACCAGCGGCCTGGCTGTCAATCAGCTGTGAATGAGGTGCAACGTCACAACATGTCCTTGCTTGCCCCGCCCCCTCCCCCAAAAAAAGGCGCTCAAGCTTTCAGCACCATGGAGAGCAGCCGCCGTGTCACCAGCGGCCTGGCTGTCAATCAGCTGTGAATGAGGTGCAACGTCACAACATACTTACCATCAGTTCAATGTCTTTATTGACCTCGTGCCAGTACAATAATGATTTGATGCTCTTTTCAAATGCTCACGTTAAAGACCCTTCAACACAAAAATGTGCTCAATATATCTCTTTTGAATTTTTCGTTAGCCGTTGAGGGCACTAATGTCCAGCATGTTAACCAAAAACCCACAGGAGCTGAGTGGGAGGCTCTGATTTGTCTACGCGCGTTGGTTGTTGCCACGGTGATGTCTAGGACGGCCGCCTGCTAGAGTAGATCCTCATGTCTTGTCTTTTATCTACTTTTTTATATTGTACATTTAACTTATTTCTATTTTTTATTTTATTATATACAGCTAAATAAGCTATTGGCCAGTAGAACCATGTAGTTCATCGCGTTTTATGTCGCTTTTCTCGTGTTTTGAGTACTTTTATCAAGCATGGCTCCCTTCGTGGCGGGGCAACGCCAGGACTCTATTGTTTACACCAGGGACCAGCTGATGGACGGGGAGAGACATGAAATCCCCAAACAGCTGAGGAGGAAATACCAGGGCTGCAGAGCCGGGATGAGACAGCGGCAAAGGAAGAGGAGACACCGGCCGTATCTTCCTTCCATTGTGATGGGGAACGTAAGGCCTTTGAACTAAATGGACGAGCTAACAGCTCTCACAAGGACTGACAGTGTGTTTCATGAGGTGTCGGTCTTGTGCTTTGCGGAGACATGGCCGCACGACAACATACCGGACTCTTTTGTCAGTTTACCCGGCTTTCAGTTGGTGCGAGGGGACAGGAGCTGCGCCGACAGAAGAAAGGAGGGGGAGTCGCTGTGTTCGTGAACAACAAGTGGTTGCAACCCTGGAAACATCACGGTGAAGGAACGTTGGTGCAGCCCGGACATCGAACCGCTGGCAGTTAGTCTTCGTCCATCACTTCCGCCATCACAAGCCTGAAGACGCTGCACCCTCGTGCTTTCATTGTGCATTAAATTTGTATTTAATATTTATATTGTTGACCACTCCTGCAAAGCAATTTCCTTCGGGATCAATAAACGGGTCTTATTCTTATTCTTGTGCCAAACATGGTGATCTTCTCTCACAGCAGCTTCTCTGCCAACCTGAAGGAGGAAAACAATTATCACACGTCACAGTGCTGGCAGAACGACACCAAGGACATAAGGTCAGGGGGGGTCCCTGACCTTATGTCCTTGGTGTCGTTCTGCCAGCACTGTGGGGGGGGGGGCTGACCTTCTGTCCTTGGTGTCGTTCTGCCAGCACTGTGGGGGGGGTCCCTGACCTTATGTCCTTGGTGTCGTTCTGCCAGCACTGTGGGGGGGGTCCCTGACCTTATGTCCTTGGTGTTGTTCTGCCAGCACTGTGGGGGGGGGGTCCCTGACCTTATGTCCTTGGTGTCGTTCTGCCAGCACTGTGGGGGGGGGGGGCTGACCTTCTGTCCTTGGTGTCGTTCTGCCAGCACTGTGGGGGGGGGGCTGACCTTCTGTCCTTGGTGTCGTTCTGCCAGCACTGTGGGTGGGGGGTCCCTGACCTTATGTCCTTGGTGTCGTTCTGCCAGCACTGTGGGGGGGGGGGCTGACCTTCTGTCCTTGGTGTCGTTCTGCCAGCACTGTGGGTGGGGGGTCCCTGACCTTATGTCCTTGGTGTCGTTCTGCCAGCACTGTGGGGGGGGGGGCTGACCTTCTGTCCATGGTGTTGTTCTGCCAGCACTGTGGGGGGGGGGGCTGACCTTCTGTCCTTGGTGTCGTTCTGCCAGCACTGTGGGGGGGGTCCCTGACTTTATGTCCTTGGTGTCGTTCTGCCAGCACTGTGGGGGGGGTCCCTGACCTTATGTCCTTGGTGTCGTTCTGCCAGCACTGTGGGGGGGGGGGGCTGACCTTCTGTCCTTGGTGTCGTTCTGCCAGCACTGTGGGTGGGGGGTCCCTGACCTTATGTCCTTGGTGTCGTTCTGCCAGCACTGTGGGTGGGGGGTCCCTGACCTTATGTCCTTGGTGTTGTTCTGCCAGCACTGTGGGTGGGGGGTCCCTGACCTTATGTCCTTGGTGTTGTTCTGCCAGCACTGTGGGGGGGGGGGTCCCTGACCTTATGTCCTTGGTGTCGTTCTGCCAGCACCAGCTCATGGAACTCTTTGTTGAACTCTTCCTGGCGCTGAGGACTCTCCCCAGCAGCTCCAGACATGATGTGCACACATATAGCACTTAGTCACTTAGAAATACAGGAAATGAATCTGTGTTTCAGACTATAGAATATAGAAGTATTAATGGGTGTGTTTCATGACACTTGTTTGTGCTAGTTTGACAGATTCCTTGCAATCATAGAATGGGATGGGAAGGTACAGTGCCAGGATTTACATTATAAGGTTGAAAGTTACTGAGGTCACACAGCCCTCTACTGTCTAATAGCTGTCCACCTGTCTGTGGACATCTTTGACATGCAGGCGAGGCGAGAGTAGGTAGAGGAGGTTCCTGGCTTCCTGCTCCAAGTGGTGAGGTCAGATGGTGCAGCAATGGTAAATAATCTGTACCTGTATAGCACCTTGAGATGAATTTTTTGGAAGTGGAATAGTGGAATATTTCAAAAAAGTAGACAAGACCTAAAAGATGCTTGAATTGTGTGAATTGTGTGTGTGTGTGTGTGTGTGTGTGTGTACATGCCCATGTCAAACTGCATTAAGCATCATTACTATACTGTGTTTGGTGAATCACTTCAAGGAAGATCAAAGACACAATGTTGCCAGGAATTCTGTATCAGTTCAATGTCTTTATTAACACTGTATCAGTACAGAGAAATTGTATGTGGAAGTATAAAAATCAACAAAAGAACAAAAGGGAAAATGTAAACTTAAATCAAGACAATAGCCAAAAAAGAACTAAAAGATTAAAATAAAAAAGATTAATGCTCCCCTGCAGACCATGTAAACAAAAAGTGTGCATAGATGGTGGACACACAGGATTTACAGTATGTGATTACAGAAAGAAAGAATATCATGATTGCTCAGACAAATGACAAATACATGATCTGTGAACAAAACTTCTTGGATTGCAATCATTCACAACCTGAGAAAGTGTGTGTTGATGTTGTTTTGTATGTTTGTGTGTGTTTCTATGTGTGTATGTATGTGTGTATGTTTGTGTGTGTGCATGTATGTATGTATCTATGTATGTATGTGTTGCTGGGATGCATATGTGAGTGTGTATGTGTTTCACTATTGTTGTTGGTGTGTGTGTGTGTGTCAATACCTGCACAGACCGTCTGTCTCACAGTGAAGATCAGTGTCAGTCTCAATCACTCTAATAACAAGGAAACAACCTTTTACCACGGGATGCATCCAAAATAAAACAAACAAAAGAAACAAAAACAAAAGAAGACAAAGATGGCTGGATTCAGGCATCATCAGGTCTGATGACCTGATCTCAATGACATCATCAGCCTTAGACCCTCTAAGCATGTCAGGAAAAACTCCTCAAAACCTGTATTAGGAAAAAAGGGAGAAACCTTTAGGTAGGCCAAGTCTTAGAGGGATCCCCTACCAGGACGGCTGAGCATGTCTTCAGTTCAGAGCTGTATGTCCTTGAAAAGAACCCGTCTCTGCTTCACCAGAGATGGGTCCTGTGCTATGTGCTGGATGATGAAGGGCTGCGATCAGGCAGCGGCTGTGTTGAGCTGAACTCTTCGTGGCGCTGAGGACTCTCCCCAGCAGCTGTGAACATGATTCAGGATAGATGTCACAATAGGGTAAACACACACATATGGAGCTTTATCCATTAACCCTCCCCACAGTTCCCTGTAGTGTACTTACAGACTTGTAGTCCAGCTGCACAGGAGTCCACATCCTCTGATGTTGGTCCTAGGCTCATGTGATCCAGGTCCTGGGCTAATGTGATCCTGGTCCTGGGCTCATGTGATCCAGGTCCTGGGCTAATGTGATCCTGGTCCTGGGCTCATGTGATCCTGGTCCTGGGCTCATGTGATCCTGGTCCTGGGCTAATGTCATCCAGGTCCTGTGATCCTGTGATCCTCGCTCTGTGACATGTGGAGGGGACAGAAAGCTCTCTGTTTTCTGACAGTCATGGAACGCACTAGTGCACAAACTTAAGAAAACTGATTATGACAGTTGTCATACCAGAACAGGGTCCAGCCTATAACTTGTGAGTGTTACAGGAAGAGATGAGGAGCAGTGACATATCTTTGGCATTTTGTCACATTCTCAGTATTACTTACATCTCTATATATCCATAGGAAGCACAGTGAAGCTGACTGACACCATGCTGCGGTCCAGCTGAAGACTGCTGATGTGCTGATGTGTCTCTTCAGCGTGGCACTGCTTTTGTGGCACGTGTCCAACTTCTCCTCTTCCTCACGAAACTTGGGGGAAACAGTTACACTAGTGAGGAAGAGGACCAACATTTATAGCGTTCAAACGTACTACCTTAAAGACGTAAAACTCACATATACGCAGAAAGGGTCCAGAGATTGAAAGGCAGTGTAGCTGCCTCTGTTGTCACCCTGTTAAAGATGACTGGATCTGGCAAAGCACGAGAAACACAGTAAAGTGCTGCGGCCGGCCCTTAATATGTCCGTTACAACTTGTGATGATAAAAATGCCAGCTTTACCTCTTTCAACTGAAAGCTGACAGACACACAATCTTCATCTTGAAACCTTTAAAACTTGAAAGCTTGGGTCGGTGTTATGAGCCCAGTTTGACCTCTGACCTGAGGAGAGAGACAACCGTTGCAAACTACATGTAGTGTGTAAATAGAATCAAGGACTCACAGCCAATACAGCAGAAGAAAAACCTAGTGAGACTACAGGTCACTGATACACAACTAAACAGTCGGTCACCTGGCACAGTTGAGGGACATTTCTGAGGCGTAGCGGCGGTAGAGTCTCTGTCCGTCTGTCGGCTGAACTCGGTGGACACGGTCAAGTGTTGAAAGAAAAGAGAAGCACCAGTAGATCCAGAAAAGTGTTTGAGTCCCACTGATTATTTTAGCTGAGTGTTTGGGTCCAACGTGGTTGTGTCCCTCTGGTTTTCTTGTTGCCCTGGTTCTGCTCCGTCAGCACACCACTGCTGGATCCAGGTCCGCCTGTTCCAGCAGACTAGGCACAGATCCAGGTAATTCAGAGACCAAGCAGCGGCCTCCTGCTGTGCTGTCTCTATGTTGTCCAGGCACGTGGATCTCTCAGGGCAGCCATCGGGAACACAGTGAGGGTGATGCTGGACTGCTGATCCCCTCGTGGGCTGATGATGCTTTAAAGTTGTTGACCTGTGAAGTTGTAATTCACACACATGGAAAAGACATAATTCACACAGTGCCACTTTGTGTCTTTTGGAAGTTAGATATTTTTTCCCCACTTACCACGTGCCTGGTACAACCTCAAGGATCCATGTGGGATATGTGCTGCCCACATGCAACTTGTCATGAATGTGCATATGTTTGAGTGGTGTATGGATGTTTTTATCTTATTATTTATTTATTCATTTAAAATTATTCATTCTTATTATGTTTTACATTGGCAATAACAATTTGATTCAAATATTCTCCATTCTATAAAAACTTCACTTGCATGATTCGTTCTTTTTTTTAACAGTGTAGTCAACAATTTGACCACACATCATGTTTTTATCTTATTATTCATCTTATTATTTAAAATTATTTTATATATTCTTTCATTCTTATTATGTTTGACATTGATAATAACAATTTGATTCAAATATTTTCCATTGTATAAAAACTTCACTTGCATGATTCGTTCTTTTTTTTAACAGTGTAGTCAACCATTTGACCACACTTCATACTTTTTCATAATTTTCAGGGGAGATCGTCCCTCCATCCCTCCTGCCCTCCCAGCTTCTTAAAGCTGGACCAGCCAGGCAGGTGTTACAGCCTGGCTGCAAAGGACGACCCCCCCCCCCATCTCATAATTCAAGTATTATCAGTCATTTAATTTTCATTAATCCACTTTTGAGAATTGGTAATTATAAACTGATTGATTCATTCACGCAATGTAAGCTTACTGCCATGATTTAGCATAATTCATTTTTCCCAAAGTTCCCAAAATGCCAGTTCTACTCACAATACATCAGTGTTCAATATACAATACACAGGACTATGATAACTGTAATAAGATTGCAGCACACCAGAATGAAGACAACACTGTGGCCGAGAGATAAAAACCAGATCTAACAGCGTATTCTTGTCTGTGGTAGCAGTTGTAATGAGTTGCTGGTAACCTTTCGATTGAAACAGTTCAAGAATGGGCTTGTTAGCTCGAGACAACAGATCCTCATTAAAATCACCACAAACCAAGATGGGATGCTGATCCATGATTTCCAGTGAATCCAACAGGCTCTGTAGGTTTGACAAGAAAGAACGCACACTGTAACCTGGAGGTTTGTACACAACAGCAATCACTGCATTTACTGGAGCTTCAAGCTTGACAACAGTAAACTCAATATCAGTAGCGTTCTGCACGTACTGCTTTTCTCTCGCTTGGATATGATTTCTGACATAGATAGCAACACCGCCACCACTTTTACTAGCCATATCACGGTACTTTGAATACGACACGTTTCTATTGCGCTTGAAAATTCTGTAGCCATCCAATAGCAGACTTTCAGACACAAATGAACCACTGAGATGAGTTTCTGTTAGACACAGGACATCTGCAAGACGTAGTTCATGGTGACTTTTCAGATCAGCAATATGACATGGAAGTCCCTCTGTGTTATGATGCACAACAGTGAGAACATCTGATCTGTTTAATGTCTGCGTGACATGAAGTAAAGGCATAACATGTTCCAACGATGCTACTCTCATTTCAGCCAGAGCTGCATTGATGTCTGAATTGGCATATATTTTATTTTCATCCATGTCAATGATATATAGTCCACTGAGAGAGGTTACTCTGCTGAGAGCCACATATGCCATTCCATGTTCAAAAACACGTTTCAGAGACACCACTACTGAGGAAGTCGTCATTCCTTGTACTTTATGTGTCGTACATGCAAATGCCAGCCTTACTGGAAACTGTCGACGCACCACTCCTTTTTTTTTCAAATTTTCCTCGTCTCTGTCAATGTAAACAATATTCTCAGCTGCATTACCGTCTTTGTTCACATTATCAAGTTCTAGACCAAGTCTAACAACATGCTGATCATTTTCACCAGTAACTGTTCTTACAATCTTTGCAAAAGTTCCATTACACAGACCCGATTGCACATTAATATTTCTGGTAATCATCACACGAGCACCAATAGCAAGTTCGATTGAGTCAGGTAACTCTTTGTTTGTCCCTTGAAAAGGTACAGCTTGCCTCTCCATACGACCAGTTTTTATGTCTTTCTTATAGTCATCGGCATCTATCTTTATGATTTCAGAGTGAAACAGAGCTAATGTTTCAGAGTTGTGTTTGTCCACTTGTTTGTTTGTTGCAAAAACATGCAGCACATCCTTTGGACATTGATCTGGCTCAGTGACAACTTGTGAAAGCAAATCTCTGTCCTGCTCTGACAATGCTTCAGACTTTTCTTTCACACGAATCCTATTCAGCATCTCTGCAAATGCAACGTCATCTTTTTGCCTCATAATCTCAGTCAGCGTTACCATCTGAAAGTTATCACGCCACAGGTCAATCTGAGTTGGATCATAAACACACAGAGGTTTAGATTGTCTCACAGGAGGGAGCTGATAGAAATCTCCAACAGCAAGAACAGACATTCCACCAAAAGGTCGTCGAATTCCTTTGATCTGCTTTAGTCTCGCGTCTACATAGGCAAAAAGAGGTTTTGAAATCATGGAAACTTCATCAATGATCAGTATTTCAGCGTTACAAAGCTCAGCCCTGACTTCATCCAGTTTATTTCCAAGGCCACTGAATGGAGGTTTTAAACTCCTTGGCAGTTTCAGGAGACAATGCAACGTAGTGCCTGAAATGTTAAATGCTGCTGTGCCAGTGAATGCAGTCAACAGAACAGTGGGTTTAGAAATGTCTGCTTCATCTGCATGTCGTGGAAGTTTGCACAATATTTTGGATGCCTCAGCGTGGATACATTTAATAAGGTGAGACTTTCCTGTGCCAGCACCACCATTAACATACAAGAAAAACTGCTCTGGATTCAAGTTATTCAGACGTTTTATGCACCAGTCTCGGATAGTGTAGAAAACAGACGCTTGCTTTTGGTTCAGGTTCTGATACATTTGACGCAACACTGTAGGATCAATGGAAGGGGCCTCTCTCGTGATAGCAATTTCTGAAAGCATTTCTGATGGGTTATAGTCAGGTACATTCTCTGGAACATCATCACCAGGGTCTCGTGCCTCTAGTTCTTCAATGCACTCTAACCTTTCAAGTTCATTTTCGGGAGCCAGATTGCACCATTCGTTTCTTAACACACCGCTTTGTTCAAATTCTACAATAGCATTATCAATGTCTTGACTGTGCTTTTCATACTTCTCTCTGTTTTCTTTCACAATTTGCTGTACAGACTGAAGCTGATCTGAACCTGGTAACTCAACAGCAGCACAGTCATGGAAAAATTTGTATGTAGGGAAGTTTCTACTTGTCAACTGGGTCACTGAACGATGAGGAAGGTACAGTTTCAACAATGTGCCATGAAATTCCTCAGGATTCTTTTCTTGTGAGAAGCGCCGATATCTAATGATAGCAGGCTTACCACCAGTTCTGATCTGAACATGTCCCATGTTATTCAGCAGAGGAACAGCATTTTTACTTTGTGTCTGTTTGCCATACACAATTCTACACAAGGAAGCAAAATCAGCCAAGCACATTGCCTCAAACTCTGGTGTTTCTGGTCTGCAGTAGTACTTGTCAGGTAGCCCGCTCATCCACACATTGACAGAGTCATCTGTTTTGTTTTCTAGGAATGAGAGGGGGTAACTCATTTTAAGCGCATTGTCATCCGTCTGTACAAACACAACACTGCGAGTACAATGTTTCATGTGCAACCCACATGCACGAGCCACACACTCTTGAGCACTGACCTCTCTTTTCTTTGAATACGCTTGCATGATTTCTTTCATTTCATCACTCTCATTTACATTTTCATGACGAGAATGTGCAATCACTGTTTTAAGATACTCGCTCAAACCATGTTCAGCTTTGCTGATGTAGCTGCAAATGTACGCAATACAAGAGAAAGCATTCAGAATGAACTGTATGTCCATATTGCCATCCCAGGCATCAAGAAGGCAGCGGTTATAGCCATTAACCCAACAGTCTTTAGGATCACGCTTCAGAACAATTTCCTCTGTTTTGGCTTTTGAACGCAGACATTGTTTGTATAAGTCAACAGTGAGGCCACACTGTGCCAGAATCCGCTCTAAACTGAAAGATACAATCTCAGGTTGATGAAGCAAACTGTGCAGTGCTTTCAGTTTCTCATCCAATGCTGGTTCTTGATCTGGATCATCAAGTTGTCCGGGTCTCAAAACCATTGTATTTGGAACGGGTTGTTTGGGGAATCCAAAACAACAGTTAGCACCAACATTTTTCACACACGTCTTTGAATGGTTTTTACTGTGTATCTGCACTTCTGATACTTTTTTATGCAATTCTGGTTGCGTGTCTGGATCTGGAAGCTCAGCTGTGATGTATTTTGATACAAAATCAGAGACTTTCTGATCAGAATCTTCATCAAACACTGGTGCACCATCCACCCAAATCAAGCAATGTATGTGTGGACTTCCTCTGTGCTGAAATTCCAAACGGTAAAAGTAGTCAACTACTTTGCCAATGGGTTGTGCAGGTGACAGAATCAAATCTCTGAACAGCGCCTCAACACGTTTGTCAAACATACGCATAGTCGTCACAGGATTGCTGCGTAGTATCTCACACTTTGCGGACCAATCAAGCTCATCAAAATTCACTTGCTCACCTTGTTGAGTCTTAATAGCTGTTATAACCTCTTTCCAACGCATTTCTGCAGCAGAAAACGTGCAAAAGAAAGTAGGAGTTCCCAGCTGTCTTATCATTGCAAACAAATCTTTAGTAGTTTTTTCCCAGTAGGCCGGGGTGCCTCTCAGTGGCATCATGAATCTGACAGCATCTTTGTTACGCACTAGTTTTTCAACTTCTAGTTTGTCTCTCAACATGGCATTTGTTATTTTACGACCATCTCGGGTAAAAGGTTTGCCTTTCCTTAGTTGGATTCTCATGCTGGAAGTGGCCAGATGTATCTCTGTCACAAACTGAGCAAAAAACAAGTAGTTGGAATCTCTGGCAAAACGGTCATCAATACAGCAAAGTCTTGTCTTGAAATAACTGCATGGTGTTAGTTTCACAGGTCTGGTTTCATCTAGTGTGTTCTCACCGGTGGGAAACTGAACTGGGAACGCCATCGCTTCAAGTTTAGGAGTTCTGAAAAAGCTTACAGGTTTTTTTCCTTCAGCTGGAGCAACAGAGTAGATTCCCTCACTGAAACTTAGTATTTCCTCTGAAATGTCACTCGGCTGTAAACATGACTCAAGTACAACACCACCATTAGGTTCATCGCCCTCAGCATTATCATTCTGTTGTCTGCTCTGTGACTGATCTGGTTTGTCAACACACACTTGACTGTCAGTGTCTTGTTCAGCATCTTCAGATTCTCTTTCTGCCTCACAACGTGCCTCATTCTCACACCTCTCTATCTCAATCAGATCATCCACATTATAGTCACTGTCATTCATTTCATCTTCATCACTGTCATCATCTTCCTCGTCATTAAGTGTGGGATCACACAACTCTGGCTCATCTCTGATGGTAATGTCACTGTACTGGGGATGGATCTGTTTTAGTTTCAACAGAGCTCTCACAAGTTTACACCACGTTACAGTTTGAAATAACTGATGGCCTTTATAGCACAGTCGTCTCTTTAGCTTCACTCTCATGACCTGTGATTCACTTCTCAGTCTGGGTAAAGCATTAACTGTTTCTTGTACTTCAGATGGAACACACACCACGTTACCATGAATGGCTCTCTGCTGACCCTTAGGAAGCGGGATAATCTTAGCAAATGCTATGCATTTAGCAACAAGATGCCTCTCCAATATATTCAAATCACACAGTTCATCTGGAATATCTGCAAGCTGTAAACAATTAGCCATGGCAAGAGAAGGCATACTACCATTTTTGAGGTGAGTGTGACAATTGTGACAAATCCACTCGCTCTTTCTCTCATCTGGTGCTGTACACTGTTGTGAGTTTTGACATTCATCTGTACAAACGTGAACAAACCTTCCTGTGAGGCAGGCCTCAGACACACGTACATCTTTAACATACTTTGTTCTGTTACAGGATAGCACTTGATTTGAAAACAATGCTCTGTGGCAAACTGTGCAAACATAAGTTGGTCCGTTCTTTATTTGTAGTTGAAAAATGGCTATAGCTTCTCTGATCATACTGTCATCCCTCTGGTTTTGCTGTCTGTTTATCTGTCTGTACTTTCTCCTTACTCTCAATGCACAACGCACGGTTCTAGTCATAACACTTCTGTTTCTCATGAGTTGTCTCATTGTTTCTTTTTGTTTGGATCTGAATGCAGGATCCTTTGCATAACGGCTGGTGATGTACAATTTCTGGGCTTGTCTGAACCCACCATTCAGGTGATAGCGAGTGTTTATATACATTCTCTGTCTCTGCTGAAAGACACTGTCTCGACTGTAACGGTTCCTTATATATGATCTCTGTCTCTGCTGAAAGCCAGTGTCTCGACAGTAACGATTCGTTATATATGATCTCCGTCTTTGCCTGAAGTTGGAGTCTTGTTGATAGCGACTTGTCATGTGGGATATCTTTCTCTTCCTGCACTGCACATTTTGCCTGTAATGTTCAATTTCATGGATTTTTTTCTGTCTGTTAACAAATGCATCTTTAGCATATCTTTCCCGCTCTTTACGATTTCTCTTCATTTTTTGAATTTCCTTTCGTCTGATTTTTTCAGCATTTTTACCATGTGTAGCTTTTTTCTTTTCCAGTGCCTTAGCTCTTCTTAGAAACTTTTGCTTTTGTTGTTTGTTAAGTTTTGAGAGATTTAGCACATGATCATTGTTAGACTGTGGTGTCACTGATGTAGGACATTCCACTGCAGTGCTAGTCTTACCAACATCATTTTCATGTGGTGTAATATCAGAACAGGGTGCTGGGCATGATGGCAAGGACGTCTCGATTTCACATTGTGTAACACTGGACGCAGTGTTACGGTCATGTTCAACATCAGCGTTTACATGAGACACATTGTCATCCACAGAGACTTCATGTAGCGTGTTAAACAGCACAGGCATTAGCTCGTATGGAGTGTTGGGGCTGGTGCCTGCCATTCTGAAACATGTGACAATCTTTGCTATCAGATCATTCAAATGTGTGAACAGAAACATCACAGCTGTGCCAGTATCACCTTGACCATGGGGGGGTAAGCCATCAGGTTGCCTGGAGTGTGGGTCAAAAAATCCATACCTTCCATGTTGGTCACGGAAAACAGCAATGCAGAGAGAACTCATTATCAGCAAAGCATACTTTACCTCTGATGACAAGCACTGAAGTCTGTTGGGAAGGTTTGGGTAATCTCCTGTTTCAGCTGTAAAAATACCAAACATGGACTCGCACTTTGTCATTAAATGCTGCTCACTGTATCCAAACACAATCTCAGGAATTTCCTCTGTGTTCAAGTAATTGTGAACCATTCGTCCTTCAGCCTTCAACTGAGCCATAGTAAGTTGATACATTACATGGCCTCTGTCCAAAACAAGATCAAGATCTGTTGTTTGTAGGTGCTGTCTCTCATGCAAGACAGCTAGAAATGATGCAGAGTTACAAGTGCATTGACTGTTGTTTGATTCAGCATATTTATGATGCCTCTGACTGCGGGAGGCTAACACACATGAAACATTAGCATGAGATGGTTCAGGAACATTCATATCAATGTTACTGAGAGGATGAGTACTCACAGTGGGTTCATGGTTGGGTTCGTGTTGTATAGAGAGTTCAGACTCACCAAACTTTTGCCAGCGTAGTTTTTGAGCTTGAGATCTCTTTCCTTTTCTGGGCATGATGACAGGTAGTTTTCAGCGTTTTCAGGTAGTTTTCAGTGTCAGTGGTTCAAGAGTATTCAACAATAATTCTTTCAAACAGTTTCTCAAAAAAGGTTTTTTCAAGGTTTTCAAGGTTTTTCAAGGTTTTCAAGGTTTTTCAAGGTTTTCAAGGTTTCAAGTCCAGGTAGGTATGGAGACCATTCATCTGCTTTTCCAGGTAGGTATGGAGACCATTCATCAAAAAGGGCTTTTTTCAAGATTGAAAATAGTGTGAAATAAAGGGAGAAGGAAAGAAGGCAGAGACAGCAGATGTAGCAGTACAGAGGATAGGATAGAGGGTTGGGGGAATTGGAATTGACACAGGGCCGACGGGACACAGGTCGTCTTCTTCTGCTTGTTCTTCTCGGACTGTAGATCACAGAGAAAACAACAATCATTCACTAAAATCATGTTTGACAATTACACTTGGATACCATTTAACTGTATGTTTAGCCAAGTGATTTAAAAATCTCAAAAGGTGAGGTGGCTTAAGTCTCCCACTATGATCAAACAGTTATGCTGGATAGATGGCTACAATAATTGTAAGACAGCTAATCAGTTATCCACAGCCAAGAGAATCACTCCTCTTCAGGTCAGATTCTGTTTTACTCACCTCAGGACAGGCTCTTGGAGCTCTTTCTTGTCTAAAAGACAAAAATACATTTCAAACCTCTCACTCTGACCACATGTATTAGACAGCTAGCACGTATTGTTAAATCTTAGCTGTGGCAGGTGTCATTGTTTTAATACATGAGTGAAAGAATGGACATAAACTCAGTTCATATTTTAATTCAGCACAGACATCAAACACACACAATATTTATTATTCATTTATTTATTCATATTTATTATTTGCACACACTCTCTTCGACCCTCTCCCCTCGGGCAGGCGGCTGCGTCTGGTGCACCTGGAGGCAGACCAGCAGGCTGAGGAAGCTGTTAGACTGCTGAACTCTGGTGCTGCTCTGTAGATCCACACACACCCCTCACACACACACACACACACCTACCTGCAGCAAATACTTCTATTTTACTTTATATAGGACCTCTATTTTCTACATTTTATTTGTTATTTCATGTTTATCTTGGCTTAAAACAGGACCTGAGAACATCATATCATGCCTCCCCATGTGTAAATGTGTGTTGCTATGCCAAATAAAGTTCCTTGAATCCTTGCTATATTCAATACTGGCTCTTTTGTCTCTGATAGCTGTTAACTTGACAGTTAGCTAATGCCGTGCTGTAAAAAGCAGAGTCATTGTCAGATGCTAACCGTTAGCATGACGCTAGCGCTAGCGCCATGCTAACGGTTAGCGTCATAGCTAACGCTAGCTATGACGCTAACGGCTAACCTTAAAAAACGCTAATGTTCGCATTAGATAGCCATTAGCGTCATAGCTAACGTTAGCTAACCCATCTGACAATGACTGTGCTTTTTACAGCATGGCATTAGCTAACCGTTGACCGTTAGCAGTTAACAGCTATCAGTTATCAGAGTGACAAAGTTACAATTTACAACACTTGCTGTATGTCCTGCTATGTGTGAACTCCACATAGGTTATCACATCAGTAATTAGCTTATTAATAGTCTAAACCACACAAAGTTCGGGTTTATTTGTTAAAAAATCACCACACAGTGAGGAGCCGCATGTACTTACCTCTGAAGATGAGAGAAGAAGTACCACTACGGGTCCGACGACCCGTGCAGGGCTGCTGCGAGGGGCGTTCAAAGACAGTCGGACGTTCCAGCGTTGTCACAGAAATCTTAACAAAGTCTCACTACATCTGATTCTTAATGAAATATGACATATTTTCAGTGTTCACATGATTTGTATAGCCTCCAGTTTAGTTTATGGCAAACATTTTGGAGGCTGCAGCTGTAGTTAGAAGGACATGTGTATGGCTATTGTCTAAATCCAATGTTGTGTGTGTCTGAGTGTGTCTGTGTGTCTGAGTGTGTGTGTGAGTGAGTGAGTGAGTGAGTGTGTGTGTGTGTGTGTGTGGCAGAGAGTGAGTGTGTGTGTGTCTGAGAGTGTGAGTGTGTGTGTATGTGTGTGTGTGAGTGGCAGAGAGTGAGTGTGTGTGTGTGTGTGTGTGTGTGTGTGTGTGTGAGTGTGTGTGTGTGAGTGAGTGAGTGAGTGAGTGAGTGTGTGTGTGTGTGTGTGTGTGTGTGTGTGAGTGTGAGTGTGTGTGTGTGTGTGTGTGTGTGTGTGTGAGTGTGTGTGTGTGTGTGTACGAGCGAGTGAGTGAGTGAGTGAGTGAGTGAGTGTGTGAGTGTCTCTGTGTGTGTGACAGTTCAATTTGTTCAGTTCAAATCTCTGCTGGTCAAATTTCAGCTATCACCTGATTCCCACCAACTGAGCATGCTCAGTGGCTCTGTAGGTCACTAACCAGCTGCAGCTGTGGGGTCGTCATGGCGATGGTGCCTGCGGAGCTACTCTGGGGAGACACAGCTCTTTTCATGGAGATTTCAGCTGTGACATGCCTCTGAAAATGCCGGTTTTACTCAAACCCAGTAAGTGTCAGAGCCATAACATGTGGACCTGTGGACTCCAGAGGGTCTCCTGAACACTCAGTTCTTTCCTCAGGTCTCTAACTTGTGAAATGAGAGAGCTGGAGCAGGTTACAAAAGTGGTTGCGTCTGCCTCCCTCCTCAGATTTGAGCTGCCAGTTAACATGGCACTTAATGCGGCAGTTCCTGTCAGTTTCCGTCACTTGGAGGCTCGTGGGGGCTGCTGCGTGCGTCTCTGTGTGTCCGAAGTCACATCGTTGCGACCGGGCCGAGCAGTCCTACATTATTCTGTATGAATCATGAGTCTGAGTGACACGCTGTGGGAATTAGAGCGAGTTGTTCCCGAAATCTTCAGACGATTTTTCTGCTCCTCTCCACTCTAGCGATGACATCACGCACTCTAGCTCTGAACATTCCGCCACATACACACTAATGTTAAATCTGAAAATGGAGTGAGAAAGTTTTTTTTTTTGAAAGACGAGTGTGATGAAACGGTGAATGGAATGAAGGAGGTTGAAGTATGGTCTGAAAGAGGTCGAGAGGCTGAACGTTTTAGAGTTTGAATGAAGTTTCTGGCTGAATGTATGTAGGAACTGTGAGGGCTTGAAGTTTGGTGAGAAAATCTGAGTTTTGAAATTTTTTCCCATTCATTTCTATGAGGAATTTTTGTCAGAAAAATGGATATTAATGGCACATTTTTGAAGTTTCGGATGAGAAAAGTCATAGCAATCGATTCCCGATTGAAGCGCACGTTTTGAACTTTGAATGAATTTTCTATTTTGAAAGCTGTGGATGAAGAAGCGCGGCAAAAAAACATGACGGAAGAAAAATAATAACTAGAAAGTGCAATTTCTGAAGAAATTGCGGTGTGAATGCTCTCTGCCGCTCTCTGCTGGCTGCTGAATGGCTTACGCCAGACTGAATAGCTTCCTTTTGAACTGAAAGTCATTGAATACCTGAATGAATGAATAAATTACTAATCTGAATATATGAAAGGGTAAAGTTGAATGGCTTACGCCAGACTGAATAGCTCCCTTTTGAAATGAAAAGAATTGAAGACCTGAATGAATGAATAAAGTACTAATCTGAATATATGAAAGGGTAAAGTTGAATGGCTTACGCTAGACTGAATAGCTCCATTTGAACTGAAAATCATTGAATACCTGAATGAATGAATAAAGTACTAATCTGAATATATGAAAGGGTGAAAATGAATGGCTTACGCTAGAATGAATAGCTCCCTTTTGAACTGAAAATCATTGAATACCTGAATGAAAGAATAAAGTACTAATCTGAATATGTGAAAGGGTGAAAAGTGAATAGCTGACTTTTGAACTGAAAAGCATTGAATATTCTGCTATTCTGAATAGGTTTAACATGAAAAAGGAAGTTGAAAGATGTACAGATGAAAAATCTGATGAAATTTAATTTCGAAAAACAAAGGGCTTTTATTTTGAAATTCAGACTCGGCAGAGTTCCTGTGACTTTGTTGTGAGTCAACACGTGTAGTTGTTTATCTGTATCTGATTAAAGTTATTTTTTTTTTAAAGGGCTTTTATTTTGAAATTCAGACTCGGCAGAGTTCCTGTGACTTTGTTGCGAGTCAACATGTGTAGTTGTTTTTCTGTATCTGGCGAACTTTATTTTGAGAAGCACAGGGCTTTTATTTTGAAATCAGACTCGGGCAGACTTCCTGTGACTTTGTTGTCAGTCAACACCTGTAGTTGTTTGTCTGTGTGTGTGTGTGTGTGTGTATGTGTCTCTGTTTGTCTGTGTGTGTGTGTGTGTGTGTGTATGTGTCTCTGTTTGTCTGTGTGTGTGTGTGTGTATATGTGTCTCTGTTTGTCTGTGTGTGAGAGAGTGACAGTTAAGCTATCACCTGATTTCCACCAACTGAGCATGTCTGTGTCTCTGTTTGTCTGTGTCTCTGTGTGAGAGAGTGACAGTAAAGCTATCACCTGATTCCCACCAACTGAGCACGCTCAGTGGCTCTGTAGGTCACTAACCAGCTGCAGCTGTGGGGTCGTCATGGCGATAGTGCCTGCGGAGCTACTCTGGGGAGACACAGCTCTTTTCATGGAGATTTCAGCTGTGACATGCCTCTGAAAATGCCGGTTTTACT
>NC_092012.1:25166977-25169477 GCF_042242105.1 Pempheris klunzingeri | reverse complement strand
CTTCGACCAGCACAAATTGAAGTTGAAGGATGTGCGAGTGAGTGAGTAAGTGAGTAAGTGAGTGAGTGAGTGAGTGAGTGCGTGTGTGTGTGTGTGTGAGTGAGAGAGTGAGTGTGAGTGAGTGAGTGACAGTTCACCAATCGGCTGATATCCTCCAGACTGCACCAATTTACCATCTGTGGCATTTTATTTTGAAATTCGTTGTCTCTGTGGGTCAAAGGTCACAAATCAGCTGATTTCCTCCAGCGGTCCGGTTACCATGGTGACTAGCCAGCTGGTCCACACACAGCTGTTTTCATGGAGATTTCAGCTGTGACAGGCCTCTAAAAGGCCTCTGAAAATGCAGCTTTTACATGGGAACCGTAAGTGTCAGAGCTTTGGCGTGTGGACCAGTGGACAGAGGAGGGTCTCCTGAACACGTACGTGTAATTTGAGGTCTCTAACTTGTGAGATGAGAGCTCTGACGCAGGTTAGAAAAGTGGTTGCGTCTGCCTCCCTCCTCAGCTTTGTGCAGCCATTTAACATGGCACTTGATGCGGCAGTTGGTCTCACTCCCCGTCGCTTGGAGGCTCGTAGCGGGAGCTGCGTGCGTTTCTGTGGGTCCAAAGTCACACCATCGCGACTGGGCCGAGCAGGCCTACGTTTTGATGTATAAATCATGACTCTGAGTGACACGCTGTGGGCGTGGGAGCGAGTTGTTCCCGAAATTTTCAGACGATTTTTCTCTCCCTCTCCACTCTAGCGATGACATCACCCACTCTAGCCCCGAACATTCCACCACACACACACTAATGTTAAATCTGAAAACGGAGCGAAAAACTTTTTTTTTTTGAACGGCGACCGTGGTGAAACGGTGAATGCCACCACCGGGGTTGAATGGTGTACTGACAGAGGTCGAGATGATGAACGTTTTACAGGTTAAATGGAGTTTCTGGCTGAACGTATGAGGGAGCTGTGAGGGCTTGAAGTTTGATGACGAAATGTGACTTTTGAACATTTTTCCCATTCATTTTCTATGGGAGGTTTGGCGCACGTTTTGGCGCGCTGCGCCAAAACGTGCTTTCCGATTACTTGGAAAAGTCATTCCGAACCATTCCCGATTGAGGCGCACGTTTTCCTGTTTGAACGGTTGCCCTATCTTGAATGGCGTGGGGCTAGTAACGCGCCGAAAAACATGGGCTGAAGAATAATAATAATAATAATAATAAAGTACAACAACATATGTTGTGTATGCTTTCAGCATACACACCAATAAGTATGGAGAATAATAATAGTGGGCCTTGCTTGCAAGCGGCCCCCTAATAAGTATGGAGAATAATAATAGTGGGCCTTGCTTGCAAGCGGCCCCCTAATAAGTATGGAGAATAATAATAGTGGGCCTTGCTTCGCAAGGCCCACTATTGTGCCCTATGCTTTGCATAGCTGGCACAATAGTGGGCCTTGCTTGCAAGCGGCCCCCTAACTAGAAAATTTCCCGCAGAAATTTTAGGCGGGGGCCGCCGTGGTGCGTGCGACGTCCGTATTGCTCAGACGTGTGAGTGAGTGAGTGAGTGTGTGTCTGAGTGTGAGTGAGTGAGTGAGTGAATGTGTGTGTGTGTGAGAGAGAGAGAGAGAGAGAGTGTGTATGTGAGTGTGAGTGTGAGTGTGTGTATGTGTGTGTGTGTGTGTGTGTGTGTGTGTGTGAGTGTGTGAGTGTGTGAGTGAGAGTGAGTGAGTGAGTGTGAGTGTGTGAGAGAGTGAGTGAGAGTGAGTGAGTGAGTGTGAGTGAGTGAGTGAGTGTGTGTCTGTGTGAGTGAGTGAGTGAGTGAGTGTGTGTGTGTGAGAGAGAGAGAGTGTGAGTGTGAGTGTGTGTATGTGTGTGTGTGTGTGTGAGTGAGTGAGTGAGTGAGTGAGTGAGTGTGAGTGTCTTCGACCAGCACAAATTGAAGTTGAAGGATGTACCGATGAACAATCTGAGGAAATTTGTTTTGAAAATTACTGGGCTTTTATTTTGATAAGGTCACCGTGAGTCCAGTTGAAGTTGAGTGATGTACAGATGAACAATCTGATGAAATTTATTTTGAAAAACACAGGGCTTTTATTTTGAAAATCGGACTCCGGCAGAGTTTCTGTGACTGTTGTGTCTGTTTACGGGCGCACTAATGTCCCCGCAATGTCTGTTAGCGCACGAATGTCCCCGCAATGTCTGTTTACGGGCGCACTAATGTCCCCGCAATGTCGGTTAGCGCACTAATGTCCCCGCAATGTCTTTTTACGAGCGCACTAATGTCCCCGCAATGTCCGTTTACGGGCGCACTAATGTCCCCGCAATGTCTGTTTACGGGCGCACTAATGTCCCCGCAATGTCGGTTAGTGCACTAATGTCCCCGCAATGTATGTTAGCACACTAATGTCCCCGCAATTTATGTTAGCACACTAATGTCCCCGCAATGTCTGTTTGCATTAATGTGTGTGTGTGTGTGTGTATGAGTGAGTGAGTGAGTGTGAGTGAGTGTGTGTG
>NC_092012.1:25139477-25149477 GCF_042242105.1 Pempheris klunzingeri | reverse complement strand
ACATTGAATACCTGAATGAATGAATAAAGTACTAATCTGAATATATGAAAGGGTAAAGTTGAATGGCTTACGCTAGACTGAATAGCTCCATTTGAACTGAAAATCATTGAATACCTGAATGAATGAATAAAGTACTAATCTGAATATATGAAAGGGTAAAGTTGAATGGCTTACGCCAGACTGAATAGCTCCATTTGAACTGAAAATCATTGAATACCTGAATGAATGAATAAAGTACTAATCTGAATATATGAAAGGGTAAAGTTGAATGGCTTACGCTAGACTGAATAGCTCCATTTGAACTGAAAATCATTGAATACCTGAATGAATGAATAAAGTACTAATCTGAATATATGAAAGGGTGAAAATGAATGGCTTACGCTAGAATGAATAGCTCCCTTTTGAACTGAAAATCATTGAATACCTGAATGAAAGAATAAAGTACTAATCTGAATATGTGAAAGGGTGAAAAGTGAATAGCTGACTTTTGAACTGAAAAGCATTGAATATTCTGCTATTCTGAATAGATTTAACATGAAAAAGGAAGTTGAAAGATGTACAGATGAAAAATCTGATGAAATTTAATTTCGAAAAACAAAGGGCTTTTATTTTGAAATTCAGACTCGGCAGAGTTCCTGTGACTTTGTTGTGAGTCAACATGTGTAGTTGTTTATCTGTATCTGATTAAATTTATTTATTTTTTAAAGGGCTTTTATTTTGAAATTCAGACTCGGCAGAGTTCCTGTGACTTTGTTGCGAGTCAACATGTGTAGTTGTTTTTCTGTATCTGGTGAACTTTATTTTGAGAAGCACAGGGCTTTTATTTTGAAATCAGACTCGGGCAGACTTCCTGTGACTTTGTTGTCAGTCAACACCTGTAGTTGTTTGTCTGTGTGTGTGTGTGTGTGTGTATGTGTCTCTGTTTGTCTGTGTGTGTGTGTGTGTGTATGTGTCTCTGTTTGTCTGTGTGTGTGTGTGTGTATATGTGTCTCTGTTTGTCTGTGTGTGAGAGAGTGACAGTTAAGCTATCACCTGATTTCCACCAACTGAGCATGTCTGTGTCTCTGTTTGTCTGTGTCTCTGTGTGAGAGAGTGACAGTAAAGCTATCACCTGATTCCCACCAACTGAGCACGCTCAGTGGCTCTGTAGGTCACTAACCAGCTGCAGCTGTGGGGTCGTCATGGCGATAGTGCCTGCGGAGCTACTCTGGGGAGACACAGCTCTTTTCATGGAGATTTCAGCTGTGACATGCCTCTGAAAATGCCGGTTTTACTCAAACCCAGTAAGTGTCAGAGCCATAACATGTGGACCTATGGACTTCAGAGGGTCTCCTGAACACTCAGTTCTTTCCTCAGGTCTCTAACTTGTGAAATGAGAGAGCTAGAGCAGGTTACAAAAGTGGTTGCGTCTCCCTCCCTCCTCAGATTTGAGCTGCCAGTTAACATGGCACTTAATGCAGCAGTTCCTGTGAGTTTCCGTCGCTTGGAGGCTCGTGGGGGCTGCTGCGTGCGTCTCTGTGTGTCCGAAGTCACATCGTTGCGACCGGCCCGAGCAGTCCTACGTTTTTCTTTATGAATTATGAGTCTGAGTGACACGCTGTGGGCATGAGAGCGAGTTGTTCCCGAAATCTTCAGACGATTTTTCTGCTCCTCTCCACTCTAGCGATGACATCACGCACTCTAGCTCTGAACATTCCGCCACATACACACTAATGTTAAATCTGAAAATGGAGTGAGAAAGTTTTTTTTTTTGAAAGACGAGTGTGATGAAACGGTGAATGGAATGAAGGAGGTTGAAGTATGGTCTGAAAGAGGTCGAGAGGCTGAACGTTTTAGAGTTTGAATGAAGTTTCTGGCTGAATGTATGTAGGAACTGTGAGGGCTTGAAGTTTGGTGAGAAAATCGGAGTTTTGAAATTTTTTCCCATTCATTTCTATGAGGAATTTTTGTCAGAAAAATGGATATTAATGGCACATTTTTGAAGTTTCGGATGAGAAAAGTCATAGCAATCGATTCCCGATTGAAGCGCACGTTTTGAACTTTGAATGAATTTTCTATTTTGAAAGCTGTGGATGAAGAAGCGCGGCAAAAAAACATGACGGAAGAAAAATAATAACTAGAAAGTGCAATTTCTGAAGAAATTGCGGTGTGAATGCTCTCTGCTGGCTGCTGAATGGCTTACGCCAGACTGAATAGCTTCCTTTTGAACTGAAAGTCATTGAATACCTGAATGAATGAATAAAGTACTAATCTGAATATATGAAAGGGTAAAGTTGAATGGCTTACGCCAGACTGAATAGCTCCCTTTTGAAATGAAAAGCATTGAAGACCTGAATGAATGAATAAAGTACTAATCTGAATATATGAAAGGGTGAAAATGAATGGCTTACGCCAGAATGAATAGCTCACTTTTGAACTGAAAATTATTGAATACCTGAATGAAAGAATAAAGTACTAATCTGAATATGTGAAAGGGTGAAAAGTGAATAGCTGACTTTTGAACTGAAAAGCATTGAATATTCTGCTATTTTGAATAGGTTTAACATGAAAAAGGAAGTTGAAAGATGTACAGATGAAAAATCT
Organism: Pempheris klunzingeri; assembly: GCF_042242105.1. Lineage (NCBI taxonomy): Eukaryota > Metazoa > Chordata > Actinopteri > Acropomatiformes > Pempheridae > Pempheris > Pempheris klunzingeri. Next base: position 25,146,894 of record NC_092012.1, on the reverse strand, counting down.
GATGAAATTTAATTTCGAAAAACAAAGGGCTTTTATTTTGAAATTCAGACTCGGCAGAGTTCCTGTGACTTTGTTGTGAGTCAACACGTGTAGTTGTTTATCTGTATCTGATTAAATTTAATTTTTTTTAAGGGCTTTTATTTTGAAATTCAGACTCGGCAGAGTTCCTGTGACTTTGTTGCGAGTCAACACGTGTAGTTGTTTTTCTGTATCTGATGAACTTTATTTTGAGAAGCACAGGGCTTTTATTTTGAAATCAGACTCGGGCAGACTTCCTGTGACTTTGTTGTCAGTCAACACCTGTAGTTGTTTGTCTGTGTGTGTGTGTGTATGTGTCTCTGTTTGTCTGTGTGTGTGTGTGTGTGTGTGTATGTGTCTCTGTTTGTCTGTGTGAGAGAGTGACAGTTAAGCTATCACCTGATTTCCACCAACTGAGCATGTCTGTGTCTCTGTTTGTCTGTGTCTCTGTGTGAGAGAGTGACAGTAAAGTTATCACCTGATTCCCACCAACTGAGCACGCTCAGTGGCTCTGTAGGTCACTAACCAGCTGCAGCTGTGGGGTCGTCATGGCGATAGTGCCTGCGGAGCTACTCTGGGGAGACACAGCTCTTTACATGGAGATTTCAGCTGTGACATGCCTCTGAAAATGCCAGTTTTACTCAAACCCAGTAAGTGTCAGAGCCATAACATGTGGACCTGTGGACTTCAGAGGGTCTCCTGAACACTCAGTTCTTTCCTCAGGTCTCTAACTTGTGAAATGAGAGAGCTAGAGCAGGTTACAAAAGTGGTTGCGTCTCCCTCCCTCCTCAGATTTGAGCTGCCAGTTAACATGGCACTTAATGCAGTAGTTCCTGTGAGTTTCCGTCGCTTGGAGGCTCGTGGGGGCTGCTGCGTGCGTCTCTGTGTGTCCGAAGTCACATCGTTGCGACCGGCCCGAGCAGTCCTACGTTTTTCTGTATGAATCATGAGTCTGAGTGACACGCTGTGGGAATTAGAGCGAGTTGTTCCCGAAATCTTCAGACGATTTTTCTGCTCCTCTCCACTCTAGCGATGACATCACGCACTCTAGCTCTGAACATTCCGCCACATACACACTAATGTTAAATCTGAAAATGGAGTGAGAAAGTTTTTTTTTTTGAAAGACGAGTGTGATGAAACGGTGAATGGAATGAAGGAGATTGAAGTATGGTCTGAAAGAGGTCGAGAGGCTGAACGTTTTAGAGTTTGAATGAAGTTTCTGGCTGACTGTATGTAGGAACTGTGAGGTCTTGAAGTTTGGTGAGAAAATCGGAGTTTTGAAATTTTTTCCCATTCATTTCTATGAGGAATTTTTGGCAGAAAAATGGATATTAATGGCACATTTTTGAAGTTTCGGATGAGAAAAGTCATAGCAATCGATTCCCGATTGAAGCGCACGTTTTGAACTTTGAATGAATTTTCTATTTTGAAAGCTCTGGATGAAGAAGCGCGGCAAAATAACATGACGGAAGAAAAATAATAATAATAATAATAATAATAATAATAATAATAAAGTACAAGAACATATGTTGTGAATGCTTGAGCATTCACACCAACTAGAAAGTGCAATTTCTGAAGAAATTGCGGTGTGAATGCTCTCTGCTGGCTGCTGAATGGCTTACGCCAGACTGAATAGCTTCCTTTTGAACTGAAAGTCATTGAATACCTGAATGAATGAATAAAGTACTAATCTGAATATATGAAAGGGTAAAGTTGAATGGCTTACGCCAGACTGAATAGCTCCATTTGAACTGAAAATCATTGAATACCTGAATGAATGAATAAAGTACTAATCTGAATACATGAAAGGGTGAAAATGAATGGCTTACGCCAGAATGAATAGCTCCCTTTTGAACTGAAAATTATTGAATACCTGAATGAAAGAATAAAGTACTAATCTGAATATGTGAAAGGGTGAAAAGTGAATAGCTGACTTTTGAACTGAAAAGCATTGAATATTCTGCTATTCTGAATAGGTTTAACATGAAAAAGGAAGTTGAAAGATGTACAGATGAAAAATCTGATGAAATTTAATTTCGAAAAACAAAGGGCTTTTATTTTGAAATTCAGACTCGGCAGAGTTCCTGTGACTTTGTTGTGAGTCAACACGTGTAGTTGTTTATCTGTATCTGATTAAATTTAATTTTTTTTTAAAGGGCTTTTATTTTGAAATTCAGACTCGGCAGAGTTCCTGTGACTTTGTTGCGAGTCAACACGTGTAGTTGTTTTTCTGTATCTGATGAACTTTATTTTGAGAAGCACAGGGCTTTTATTTTGAAATCAGACTCGGGCAGACTTCCTGTGACTTTGTTGTCAGTCAACACCTGTAGTTGTTTGTCTGTGTGTGTGTGTGTGTGTATGTGTCTCTGTTTGTCTGTGTGTGTGTGTGTGTATGTGTCTCTGTTTGTCTGTGTGTGAGAGAGTGACAGTTAAGCTATCACCTGATTTCCACCAACTGAGCATGTCTGTGTCTCTGTTTGTCTGTGTCTCTGTGTGAGAGAGTGACAGTAAAGTTATCACCTGATTCCCACCAACTGAGCACGCTCAGTGGCTCTGTAGGTCACTAACCAGCTGCAGCTGTGGGGTCGTCACGGCGATAGTGCCTGCGGAGCTACTCTGGGGAGACACAGCTCTTTTCATGGAGATTTCAGCTGTGACATGCCTCTGAAAATGCCGGTTTTACTCAAACCCAGTAAGCGTCAGAGCCATAACATGTGGACCTATGGACTTCAGAGGGTCTCCTGAACACTCAGTTCTTTCCTCAGGTCTCTAACTTGTGAAATGAGAGAGCTAGAGCAGGTTACAAAAGTGGTTGCGTCTCCCTCCCTCCTCAGATTTGAGCTGCCAGTTAACATGGCACTTAATGCAGCAGTTCCTGTGAGTTTCCGTCGCTTGGAGGCTCGTGGGGGCTGCTGCGTGCGTCTCTGTGTGTCCGAAGTCACATCGTTGCGACCGGCCCGAGCAGTCCTACGTTTTTCTGTATGAATTATGAGTCTGAGTGACACGCTGTGGGCACGAGAGCGAGTTGTTCCCGAAATCTTCAGACGATTTTTCTGCTCCTCTCCACTCTAGCGATGACATCACGCACTCTAGCTCTGAACATTCCGCCACATACACACTAATGTTAAATCTGAAAATGGAGTGAGAAAGTTTTTTTTTTTGAAAGACGAGTGTGATGAAACGGTGAATGGAATGAAGGAGGTTGAAGTATGGTCTGAAAGAGGTCGAGAGGCTGAACGTTTTAGAGTTTGAATGAAGTTTCTGGCTGAATGTATGTAGGAACTGTGAGGTCTTGAAGTTTGGTGAGAAAATCGGAGTTTTGAAATTTTTTCCCATTCATTTCTATGAGGAATTTTTGTCAGAAAAATGGATATTAATGGCACATTTTTGAAGTTTCGGATGAGAAAAGTCATTCCGGTCGATTCCCGATTGAAGCGCACGTTTTGAATTTTGTATGAATTTCATATTTTGAAAGCTGTGGATGAAGAAGCGAGCCAAAAAACGCGGCGGAAGAAAAATAATAATAATAATAATAATAATAATAAAGTAGAAGAACATATGTTGTGAATGCTTGAGCATTCACACCAACTAGAAAGTGCAATTTCTGAAGAAATTGCGGTGTGAATGCTCTCTGCTGCTCTCTGCTGGCTGCTGAATGGCTTACGCTAGACTGAATAGCTCCATTTGAACTGAAAATCATTGAATACCTGAATGAATGAATAAAGTACTAATCTGAATATATGAAAGGGTAAAGTTGAATGGCTTACGCTAGACTGAATAGCTCCATTTGAACTGAAAAACATTGAATACCTGAATGAATGAATAAAGTACTAATCTGAATATATGAAAGGGTAAAGTTGAATGGCTTACGCTAGACTGAATAGCTCCATTTGAACTGAAAATCATTGAATACCTGAATGAATGAATAAAGTACTAATCTGAATATATGAAAGGGTAAAGTTGAATGGCTTACGCCAGACTGAATAGCTCCATTTGAACTGAAAATCATTGAATACCTGAATGAATGAATAAAGTACTAATCTGAATATATGAAAGGGTAAAGTTGAATGGCTTACGCTAGACTGAATAGCTCCATTTGAACTGAAAATCATTGAATACCTGAATGAATGAATAAAGTACTAATCTGAATATATGAAAGGGTGAAAATGAATGGCTTACGCTAGAATGAATAGCTCCCTTTTGAACTGAAAATCATTGAATACCTGAATGAAAGAATAAAGTACTAATCTGAATATGTGAAAGGGTGAAAAGTGAATAGCTGACTTTTGAACTGAAAAGCATTGAATATTCTGCTATTCTGAATAGGTTTAACATGAAAAAGGAAGTTGAAAGATGTACAGATGAAAAATCTGATGAAATTTAATTTCGAAAAACAAAGGGCTTTTATTTTGAAATTCAGACTCGGCAGAGTTCCTGTGACTTTGTTGTGAGTCAACACGTGTAGTTGTTTATCTGTATCTGATTAAATTTATTATTTTTTTTAAAGGGCTTTTATTTTGAAATTCAGACTCGGCAGAGTTCCTGTGACTTTGTTGCGAGTCAACATGTGTAGTTGTTTTTCTGTATCTGGTGAACTTTATTTTGAGAAGCACAGGGCTTTTATTTTGAAATCAGACTCGGGCAGACTTCCTGTGACTTTGTTGTCAGTCAACACCTGTAGTTGTTTGTCTGTGTGTGTGTGTGTGTGTGTATGTGTCTCTGTTTGTCTGTGTGTGTGTGTGTGTGTATGTGTCTCTGTTTGTCTGTGTGTGTGTGTGTGTATATGTGTCTCTGTTTGTCTGTGTGTGAGAGAGTGACAGTTAAGCTATCACCTGATTTCCACCAACTGAGCATGTCTGTGTCTCTGTTTGTCTGTGTCTCTGTGTGAGAGAGTGACAGTAAAGCTATCACCTGATTCCCACCAACTGAGCACGCTCAGTGGCTCTGTAGGTCACTAACCAGCTGCAGCTGTGGGGTCGTCATGGCGATAGTGCCTGCGGAGCTACTCTGGGGAGACACAGCTCTTTTCATGGAGATTTCAGCTGTGACATGCCTCTGAAAATGCCGGTTTTACTCAAACCCAGTAAGTGTCAGAGCCATAACATGTGGACCTATGGACTTCAGAGGGTCTCCTGAACACTCAGTTCTTTCCTCAGGTCTCTAACTTGTGAAATGAGAGAGCTAGAGCAGGTTACAAAAGTGGTTGCGTCTCCCTCCCTCCTCAGATTTGAGCTGCCAGTTAACATGGCACTTAATGCAGCAGTTCCTGTGAGTTTCCGTCGCTTGGAGGCTCGTGGGGGCTGCTGCGTGCGTCTCTGTGTGTCCGAAGTCGCATCGTTGCGACCGGCCCGAGCAGTCCTACGTTTTTCTGTATGAATTATGAGTCTGAGTGACACGCTGTGGGCATGAGAGCGAGTTGTTCCCGAAATCTTCAGACGATTTTTCTGCTCCTCTCCACTCTAGCGATGACATCACGCACTCTAGCTCTGAACATTCCGCCACATACACACTAATGTTAAATCTGAAAATGGAGTGAGAAAGTTTTTTTTTTTGAAAGACGAGTGTGATGAAACGGTGAATGGAATGAAGGAGGTTGAAGTATGGTCTGAAAGAGGTCGAGAGGCTGAACGTTTTAGAGTTTGAATGAAGTTTCTGGCTGAATGTATGTAGGAACTGTGAGGGCTTGAAGTTTGGTGAGAAAATCGGAGTTTTGAAATTTTTTCCCATTCATTTCTATGAGGAATTTTTGTCAGAAAAATGGATATTAATGGCACATTTTTGAAGTTTCGGATGAGAAAAGTCATAGCAATCGATTCCCGATTGAAGCGCACGTTTTGAACTTTGAATGAATTTTCTATTTTGAAAGCTGTGGATGAAGAAGCGAGCCGAAAAACGCGTCTGAAGAAAAATAATAATAATAAAGTACAAGAACATATAGTGTGAATGCTTGAGCATTCACACCAACTAGAAACTGCAATTTCTGGAGAAATTGCGGTGTGTATGCTGTCTGTTGCCCTGCTCACGCCAAGCTGCCCTGCTCACGCCAAGCTGCCCTGCTGTCCTGCACCGCTGCCCTGCTGTCCTGCACCGCTGCCCTGCTCACGCCAAACTGCCCTGCTGTCCTGCACCGCTGCCCTGCTCACGCCAAACTGCCCTGCTGTCCTGCCCCGCTGCCCTGCTCACGCCAAACTGCCCTGCTGTCCTGCCCCGCTCACGCCAAACTGCCCTGCTGTCCTGCCCCGCTGCCCTGCTCATGCCAAACTGCCCTGCTGTCCTGCCCCGCTGCCCTGCATGTTCATGTTTAGACCACCTCATTAGTTTGCAGCACTCCCTGTGTTCTTACCTCATTTCATGGTGCGTTCAAGTCAACTAGGAAATGTCACCACTCAAAGTCTGGACCTTTTAAACCAACTTACTTATCAATATTAAATTCAAATTCTCATCATTATGAGTGTGAGTGTGAGTGTGTGTGTCTGTCTGTCTGTCTGTGTCTGTGTCTGTGTCTGTGTCTGTGTCTGTGTCTGTGTCTGTGTCTGTGTCTGTGTCTTCAACATCAAGTTGAAGGATGTGCAAGTGAGTGAGTAAGTGAGTAAGTGAGTGAGTGAGTGAGTGAGTGAGTGAGTGAGTGCGTGCGTGCGTGTGTGTGTGTGAGTGAGAGAGTGAGTGTGAGTGAGTGAGTGACAGTTCACCAATCGGCTGATATCCTCCAGACTGCACCAATTTACCATCTGTGGCATTTTATTTTGAAATTCGTTGTCTCTGTGGGTCAAAGGTCACAAATCAGCTGATTTCCTCCAGCGGTCCGGTTACCATGGTGACTAGCCAGCTGGTCCACACACAGCTGTTTTCATGGAGATTTCAGCTGTGACAGGCCTCTAAAAGGCCTCTGAAAATGCAGCTTTTACATGGGAACCGTAAGTGTCAGAGCTTTGGCGTGTGGACCAGTGGAAAGAGGAGGGTCTCCTGAACACGTACATGTAATTTGAGGTCTCTAACTTGTGAGATGAGAGCTCTGACGCAGGTTAGAAAAGTGGTTGCGTCTGCCTCCCTCCTCAGCTTTGTGCAGCCATTTAACATGGCACTTGATGCGGCAGTTGGTCTCACTCCCCGTCGCTTGGAGGCTCGTAGCGGGAGCTGCGTGCGTTTCTGTGGGTCCAAAGTCACACCATCGCGACCGGGCCGAGCAGGCCTACGTTTTGATGTATAAATCATGACTCTGAGTGACACGCTGTGGGCGTGGGAGCGAGTTGTTCCCGAAATTTTCAGACGATTTTTCTCTCCCTCTCCACTCTAGCGATGACATCACCCACTCTAGCCCCGAACATTCCACCACACACACACTAATGTTAAATCTGAAAACGGAGCGAAAAACTTTTTTTTTTTGAACGGCAACCGTGGT
>NC_092012.1:25124477-25129477 GCF_042242105.1 Pempheris klunzingeri | reverse complement strand
ATGTGTCTCTGTTTGTCTGTGTGTGAGAGAGTGACAGTTAAGCTATCACCTGATTTCCACCAACTGAGCATGTCTGTGTCTCTGTTTGTCTGTGTCTCTGTGTGAGAGAGTGACAGTAAAGCTATCACCTGATTCCCACCAACTGAGCACGCTCAGTGGCTCTGTAGGTCACTAACCAGCTGCAGCTGTGGGGTCGTCATGGCGATAGTGCCTGCGGAGCTACTCTGGGGAGACACAGCTCTTTTCATGGAGATTTCAGCTGTGACATGCCTCTGAAAATGCCGGTTTTACTCAAACCCAGTAAGTGTCAGAGCCATAACATGTGGACCTATGGACTTCAGAGGGTCTCCTGAACACTCAGTTCTTTCCTCAGGTCTCTAACTTGTGAAATGAGAGAGCTAGAGCAGGTTACAAAAGTGGTTGCGTCTCCCTCCCTCCTCAGATTTGAGCTGCCAGTTAACATGGCACTTAATGCAGCAGTTCCTGTGAGTTTCCGTCGCTTGGAGGCTCGTGGGGGCTGCTGCGTGCGTCTCTGTGTGTCCGAAGTCGCATCGTTGCGACCGGCCCGAGCAGTCCTACGTTTTTCTGTATGAATTATGAGTCTGAGTGACACGCTGTGGGCATGAGAGCGAGTTGTTCCCGAAATCTTCAGACGATTTTTCTGCTCCTCTCCACTCTAGCGATGACATCACGCACTCTAGCTCTGAACATTCCGCCACATACACACTAATGTTAAATCTGAAAATGGAGTGAGAAAGTTTTTTTTTTTGAAAGACGAGTGTGATGAAACGGTGAATGGAATGAAGGAGGTTGAAGTATGGTCTGAAAGAGGTCGAGAGGCTGAACGTTTTAGAGTTTGAATGAAGTTTCTGGCTGAATGTATGTAGGAACTGTGAGGGCTTGAAGTTGGGTGAGAAAATCGGAGTTTTGAAATTTTTTCCCATTCATTTCTATGAGGAATTTTTGTCAGAAAAATGGATATTAATGGCACATTTTTGAAGTTTCGGATGAGAAAAGTCATAGCAATCGATTCCCGATTGAAGCGCACGTTTTGAACTTTGAATGAATTTTCTATTTTGAAAGCTGTGGATGAAGAAGCGCGGCAAAAAAACATGACGGAAGAAAAATAATAACTAGAAAGTGCAATTTCTGAAGAAATTGCGGTGTGAATGCTCTCTGCTGCTCTCTGCTGGCTGCTGAATGGCTTACGCCAGACAGAATAGCTTCCTTTTGAACTGAAAGTCATTGAATACCTGAATGAATGAATAAATTACTAATCTGAATATATGAAAGGGTAAAGTTGAATGGCTTACGCCAGACTGAATAGCTCCCTTTTGAAATGAAAAGAATTGAAGACCTGAATGAATGAATAAAGTACTAATCTGAATATATGAAAGGGTAAAGTTGAATGGCTTACGCTAGACTGAATAGCTCCATTTGAACTGAAAATCATTGAATACCTGAATGAATGAATAAAGTACTAATCTGAATATATGAAAGGGTGAAAATGAATGGCTTACGCTAGAATGAATAGCTCCCTTTTGAACTGAAAATCATTGAATACCTGAATGAAAGAATAAAGTACTAATCTGAATATGTGAAAGGGTGAAAAGTGAATAGCTGACTTTTGAACTGAAAAGCATTGAATATTCTGCATTTCTGAATAGGTTTAACATGAAAAAGGAAGTTGAAAGATGTACAGATGAAAAATCTGATGAAATTTAATTTCGAAAAACAAAGGGCTTTTATTTTGAAATTCAGACTCGGCAGAGTTCCTGTGACTTTGTTGTGAGTCAACATGTGTAGTTGTTTATCTGTATCTGATTAAATTTAATTTTTTTTTAAGGGCTTTTATTTTGAAATTCAGACTCGGCAGAGTTCCTGTGACTTTGTTGCGAGTCAACATGTGTAGTTGTTTTTCTGTATCTGGTGAACTTTATTTTGAGAAGCACAGGGCTTTTATTTTGAAATCAGACTCGGGCAGACTTCCTGTGACTTTGTTGTCAGTCAACACCTGTAGTTGTTTGTCTGTGTGTGTGTGTGTGTATGTGTCTCTGTTTGTCTGTGTGTGTGTGTGTGTGTGTATGTGTCTCTGTTTGTCTGTGTGTGAGAGAGTGACAGTTAAGCTATCACCTGATTCCCACCAACTGAGCACGCTCAGTGGCTCTGTAGGTCACTAACCAGCTGCAGCTGTGGGGTCGTCATGGCGATAGTGCCTGCGGAGCTACTCTGGGGAGACACAGCTCTTTTCATGGAGATTTCAGCTGTGACATGCCTCTGAAAATGCCGGTTTTACTCAAACCCAGTAAGTGTCAGAGCCATAACATGTGGACCTATGGACTTCAGAGGGTCTCCTGAACACTCAGTTCTTTCCTCAGGTCTCTAACTTGTGAAATGAGAGAGCTAGAGCAGGTTACAAAAGTGGTTGCGTCTCCCTCCCTCCTCAGATTTGAGCTGCCAGTTAACATGGCACTTAATGCAGCAGTTCCTGTGAGTTTCCGTCGCTTGGAGGCTCGTGGGGGCTGCTGCGTGCGTCTCTGTGTGTCCGAAGTCGCATCGTTGCGACCGGCCCGAGCAGTCCTACGTTTTTCTGTATGAATTATGAGTCTGAGTGACACGCTGTGGGCATGAGAGCGAGTTGTTCCCGAAATCTTCAGACGATTTTTCTGCTCCTCTCCACTCTAGCGATGACATCACGCACTCTAGCTCTGAACATTCCGCCACATACACACTAATGTTAAATCTGAAAATGGAGTGAGAAAGTTTTTTTTTTTGAAAGACGAGTGTGATGAAACGGTGAATGGAATGAAGGAGGTTGAAGTATGGTCTGAAAGAGGTCGAGAGGCTGAACGTTTTAGAGTTTGAATGAAGTTTCTGGCTGAATGTATGTAGGAACTGTGAGGGCTTGAAGTTTGGTGAGAAAATCGGAGTTTTGAAATTTTTTCCCATTCATTTCTATGAGGAATTTTTGTCAGAAAAATGGATATTAATGGCACATTTTTGAAGTTTCGGATGAGAAAAGTCATAGCAATCGATTCCCGATTGAAGCGCACGTTTTGAACTTTGAATGAATTTTCTATTTTGAAAGCTCTGGATGAAGAAGCGAGCCGAAAAACGCGTCTGAAGAAAAATAATAATAATAAAGTACAAGAACATATAGTGTGAATGCTTGAGCATTCACACCAATAATAAAGTAGAAGAACATATGTTGTGAATGCTTGAGCATTCACACCAATAAAGTACAAGAACATATAGTGTGAATGCTTGAGCATTCACACCAATAAAGTACAAGAACATATGTTGTGAATGCTTGAGCATTCACACCAACTAGAAAGTGCAATTTCTGAAGAAATTGCGGTGTGAATGCTCTCTGCTGGCTGCTGAATGGCTTACGCCAGACTGAATAGCTTCCTTTTGAACTGAAAGTCATTGAATACCTGAATGAATGAATAAAGTACTAATCTGAATATATGAAAGGGTAAAGTTGAATGGCTTACGCCAGACTGAATAGCTCCCTTTTGAAATGAAAAGCATTGAAGACCTGAATGAATGAATAAAGTACTAATCTGAATATATGAAAGGGTAAAGTTGAATGGCTTACGCCAGACTGAATAGCTCCATTTGAACTGAAAATCATTGAATACCTGAATGAATGAATAAAGTACTAATCTGAATATATGAAAGGGTAAAGTTGAATGGCTTACGCTAGACTGAATAGCTCCATTTGAACTGAAAAACATTGAATACCTGAATGAATGAATAAAGTACTACTCTGAATATATGAAAGGGTGAAAATGAATGGCTTACGCTAGAATGAATAGCTCCCTTTTGAACTGAAAATCATTGAATACCTGAATGAAAGAATAAAGTACTAATCTGAATATGTGAAAGGGTGAAAAGTGAATAGCTGACTTTTGAACTGAAAAGCATTGAATATTCTGCTATTCTGAATAGGTTTAACATGAAAAAGGAAGTTGAAAGATGTACAGATGAAAAATCTGATGAAATTTAATTTCGAAAAACAAAGGGCTTTTATTTTGAAATTCAGACTCGGCAGAGTTCCTGTGACTTTGTTGTGAGTCAACACGTGTAGTTGTTTATCTGTATCTGATTAAATTTATTATTTTTTTTAAAGGGCTTTTATTTTGAAATTCAGACTCGGCAGAGTTCCTGTGACTTTGTTGCGAGTCAACATGTGTAGTTGTTTTTCTGTATCTGGTGAACTTTATTTTGAGAAGCACAGGGCTTTTATTTTGAAATCAGACTCGGGCAGACTTCCTGTGACTTTGTTGTCAGTCAACACCTGTAGTTGTTTGTCTGTGTGTGTGTGTGTATGTGTCTCTGTTTGTCTGTGTGTGTGTGTGTGTGTGTATGTGTCTCTGTTTGTCTGTGTGTGTGTGTGTGTGTGTGTGTATATGTGTCTCTGTTTGTCTGTGTGTGAGAGAGTGACAGTTAAGCTATCAACTGATTTCCACCAACTGAGCATGTCTGTGTCTCTGTTTGTCTGTGTCTCTGTGTGAGAGAGTGACAGTAAAGCTATCACCTGATTCCCACCAACTGAGCACGCTCAGTGGCTCTGTAGGTCACTAACCAGCTGCAGCTGTGGGGTCGTCATGGCGATAGTGCCTGCGGAGCTACTCTGGGGAGACACAGCTCTTTTCATGGAGATTTCAGCTGTGACATGCCTCTGAAAATGCCGGTTTTACTCAAACCCAGTAAGTGTCAGAGCCATAACATGTGGACCTATGGACTTCAGAGGGTCTCCTGAACACTCAGTTCTTTCCTCAGGTCTCTAACTTGTGAAATGAGAGAGCTAGAGCAGGTTACAAAAGTGGTTGCGTCTCCCTCCCTCCTCAGATTTGAGCTGCCAGTTAACATGGCACTTAATGCAGCAGTTCCTGTGAGTTTCCGTCGCTTGGAGGCTCGTGGGGGCTGCTGCGTGCGTCTCTGTGTGTCCGAAGTTGCATCGTTGCGACCGGCCCGAGCAGTCCTACGTTTTT